>NC_071671.1:15987803-16290833 GCF_028554725.1 Zeugodacus cucurbitae
AATTAGAAATTTGTTGAATTTGTAAAGTGCACAGAATAGGGCTGTTAAAATATATAAAAATAAGTTAAAAATTTCTGAGTATTACTTATTAAGAGAAGACAAAATAGTTTTTTTGATGCTAAATATTGAGTCTGATGGATGAAATGTGCTGGAAAGAGAATTAAAATCATGAAATTAAAAATTAAAGATAATACATCGGGTTTCATAACAAGTTCCACTAACCCATTTTCTCTATGCTGCTGTCGAAACAGCTCGTTTCTCAGAACTTCTGTTAAATGTTGGATATCTTAAGGGGTTATATACAGTTAGAATTTTCAAAAAATCGATTTTTTTTATTTCATTTTCTTAATGTACATATATTTAAGAATACACACAGAAAATTTCTTATCGTTCCGGTGAATATTTTCAAAGTTACAAGCAAATGAAAAATTTGAAAAGGCGTTTCAGAGTGCTTGGAAGTACAAGGTCCAAACTTTAAACGCGTTTTTCTCAAAATGGTGTTTTCAAAGTCGGTGACCAACATTACTCGAAAACGGCTAGACCGATTAGTCTCAAATTTTAACACGACCTTCTTAAATATATTTTTTAGTAATTAATCAAAGATTTTTTCTCTCCGATAAATATTTTTTTTGTTATAAACAATTTAAGGCCGAAATTTAGGTGAAAAATCGATTTTTTTTTGAGAAACCGCCATTTTGTCAAAAAATTTTATTTTGCTTATTCCTTTGATTAATTACTAGATTTAACATTATTTTAACGAAATCTGTTTGGTTTTTTTAATTTCGGATGATCCAGTTCCGAGATATAGTGGTCACGGCAAAACGTCTTTTTTGAGAGGAGCTTCTGGAGATCAGCTGTAGCTCTTTTTCAAATAAATATTTTTACTAAAACTAAGTCTTAAAATACAGTTAAAAGATACCATAATATGTGTATACATTTTTGGATCAATAAATTAAAAAGTTTTCTCAGAAAAAATTCTGGAAAATTCACTTTTTTTCGACCGTCTAACT
This sequence comes from Zeugodacus cucurbitae, assembly GCF_028554725.1. NCBI lineage: Eukaryota > Metazoa > Arthropoda > Insecta > Diptera > Tephritidae > Zeugodacus > Zeugodacus cucurbitae. Next base: position 15,988,814 of record NC_071671.1, read on the forward strand.
GTATATAACCCCTTAATGAAAATTAATTTTCCCTCCACTCGAAACAGAGTTTAGACTCAACGCCAAAACAACAATAATAAATATAGAATATTACTCTTAAACAACAGATTGTTCAGATATTTACCCTTTACTTTGTACTAAAGTAAAGGACTGTATCATATCTCGTATCATCGTAGCAGTTCATCGACACATACAGGGTTGTTTCTTTAACTTTTATCATAAATACATACATATATACATACAAATGTACATGTACTTAGCGAATCTTTTCGTAGATAATAAGCGCGCGTGCTATTATTTTGGCCAATGCCTATAAGGTAATAAACGATATTATCGACGTGATTTGTTTGTGTAATTTAAATGAATTTATAAAATATATGAAAGTGATATGTACGAAATACATACATATACGCTTGCGGATATTGCGCAATATTCATTTTTTAGCGTGTTTGTTGTGCTCGATTTTTTGCTTTTGTTTTTGTTGACGAGAATGTGTGAATAATAGGTACAAAAAGAAAACATTCCAATTAAAATGGTAACGGTCTTGAAGTACTCGCCAACAGGTGTGAAAAATAGCTTAATTGTTCTACATTTCAACACATTAATAGGCCGCTGTGTTTAGACGACTTCAAAGTTCTCTGCTATTTTTGTCGTAATAAAAAAAAAATAAAAAATAAAACAAAAAAAAAACATATTTGTATAATACTGTTTTTTTTTTACTCAGATATGGAATGCTTTTCGTGCAATTTGGCCTATTAAAACAATACATTTTGACTTAAAGGAAAACCATGAAGTGGTTACGAAAAGAAAAATATAATATTAATCTGAGTATAACAAATAAAGAATTAAGGCAAATCAGTACTTTATATGTATTGTTGTAGCTTATCCATGTTTTGTTTATTTTGACTCGAAACAGTAGGCTCTCCAAGGTTTCTGAGGATCGTTATCAAGCACCAAGATAACGATAACACTTTCTAACACCTGGCGTTGCGGATTTCTAAATTTCTATTCTTTTTAAATCTGTAGACTAACCATATTGTAAATTATTCAAAGTTGGGTAAGATTGAGATTACACGAATCTTTTTATAGTTTTGATATGCTTTACTTCGTTGAAGAGAAGTTACAATATTGCCTAACTTTATTTGGTATGTACATAGACTATGTACATGAAAATTGTGGATGTTGTATAATAACGACAATCTGCACTGTTGGTACTTTGTGAAACCTAGAAATATTCCATTTGTTGTCAACAGAGTTTGTGTTTTTGTTATTTTATGATCATATTGGTTTTCCAATAAATCGACTTGATGAAATACAAGTTGTTATTGTTGTAAACCCATAAAAATCATCTCGAAATATATTTGGAAAATTTTGCCAAAAAAAATACAAATTTCTTGTTTTAAGCATTAACTCATAAATCTATACGTTTTTTATCTATGTTACGTTCATAAAATATGTCTATTTAGGATAATAGAGACTGAACTACAGTTGTACGCACGGTGTTCACATGCAACATTTGACGTTTGTATTAAAAAAATTGGCATTTATATAGTTCCTTCTTATTCCAAAATTTTACATGATGGCATTTGATAATGCCAAAAAAGTATCCATCACTAAAAATGTTTAAAAATAAAGTGACGGTCGTTGTTTTTTTTTTTGGAATCTGCATTTCTTTAGTTTCAATCGGAACATTTGATAGAAATGTAATCTATTTACGATCGTACTTCCTTAGGAGGCCGAAAGAACAATGACTGCTTACGAGTACTGACGAAAATTCATTGTAACTTTCACGAATGTTGTTTGACGGCTAAAATCCAGAAATTGATACATTATATTTCTGCAATAACAAGTATAAAGTTGGAGATTAAATTATGTAGTGAACAAGCTCTAATAGTCTAAGAGCTAGCTACGTTTTTGAGCAAGAATTTCAGGTAGGCCAGTTTTGACATATCCTATCTCTCTCACTCTCCCGGACATCATGCAGGCTACCTGGCTGGCGGTAGCGGTTGCGTTCATCAGTGCGCATCGTACCTATACAGTTAAAATATTATAATTTCAAATCATTTTAAGAAGTTATAACTTCAGTGCAAGTTGTTGCTGCAATCAATGTGCAATATTTGTATTAATATTTATATCAGAACAAATAATGAATTTAACAAGTACGAGTAAGCAAAGGCTATGTTAGAACATTTTATACTCTCACAATGTATTGTTATAGTTTTATTAAGATAACACAAAATTCAGCCCATATATTCGTCATAAAGGAGCTAGGAGATGATATTTTTGAAAAACCTATAATTAGGTATATGGGAGCTAGGAGTTGTTATGCCCCGATTTTAACAATTTTTGGAACAGAAACACACTATTAGAAGAAAACAATTTCCTCCGAATTACATTAAATTAGCTGAGAGATTTACCCATATTACCCATATAAAATTTAGCCTTAAGCGCTGAGTTCAACATGTTCGATATCTGGAGCCTTGAAAAGTTATAGCCCGTTTGCGACAATTTTTTCACAAGTGAAGCCTGAGATGATATGCACTATTTGTGTAAAGTTTTATTCCGTTATCTTCACTGGTTCCTTATGTATACATTATAAAGTGAAGGAATCAGATGGAATTCAAAATTAAATTATAAGAAAAGTAGTCGTGGTTGTGAATCGATTTCGCCCATTTTTTATCCTTGTTATCAGGGTGTCAAGATAATATTATATACCGAATTTCATTGAAATCTGTCGAGTAGTTCCTGAGATATGGTTTCTGATCAATAAGTGGGCGATGCCACGCTCATTTTTCATTTTGTAAAAAAATCTGAGTGCAGCTTCTTTCTGCTATTTCTTCTGTAAAATTTAGTGTTTCTGACATTTTTCGTTACTGAATTCACCCACTTTTAGTAATTTTCAAGCTTACCTTTGTATGGGAGGTGGGCGTGGTTATTATCCGATTTCAACTATTTTCATGGTGTGTGGTGGGGTACGTAAGAGAACCGACTGTGGATAGTTTGGTTTATATAGCTTCATTGGTTTGAGGTTAGTTGGCAGATCTGCGCATATGCAGGAAGATCTCACTTGAACAGTTTTGAGCGATGTCCTTTGTGATACCAATAAACTCCTAATAGTTGATAGAGTATAAAAAAACAATATATTTTTTACCCCTGTAGGCATATCAGCTTGTTCGAAGTTATTATTTGAAAGCGAAATGATTCTAGTGTATGTATATGAAAGTAGTACAAAAATTAATTAAAATGCCTGTACAACTTATTATATTAATAACTTTTTTCTTTTCAAATTCACAGCACTTCAAATTTCCCTTAACATAGCGGAGTATAAAGTGGTGATAGTTTCGATAAAGTATACGCCATGGCATACGTATGAAGAAAGTAATGAATTGAATTGAAATGAGATTGTTACCAACTCTAAAAGTTTTGAAAATAGATTAGATAAGCGAATTATAAACGAATTTAAAACTTTTCATTATTATTGAGAGAATTTCAAAATTTAAAGTTATTAATTACGGAACGGTAGCACTGCACTTTGTTGAGATTAGATTGTGGTTGAATCATCAATACACATTTTTATTTTCTACAAAAATCAATTTCACTTTATAAAAAAGTAGATATGTATGAATTTGTATATACATACATATATGTTTGTATACAGGCATATATGTATATGTAGATATGTATGCATACTTTATATGCCATTTATTTGATGACGTCAAATAGTCTTCGGTTCTTGCATTCAATCGGCCAATGTGAGTTTCACTTCTCCATTTGCAATTAATTGCAAAATGCAATTTCATTTAAGCGCTACAATCACAACAACAACAAAATCGAACAAGTATCATCGGCATTATTTACCACTACACGAACACGCTCATTCGACCTCATTCACGGAGTTGGCCAGTGTTGCGATGCGTTCTATAAATATGTAAACAACAACTATGCAGAAATACTTACAAATGTGCCCGCGTCTGGCAAAAAGTTAGTGCAAATATCGCAGGTGCTATCCATTAAGTGTGGTCACACCGTAATCTATACATGCGGGTGTGTATGTACTCGTATGTCTGATGATTCATGCTAAATGCCCTCATAAACTCATGATTCTTGGTGCTTATGCGTCAAATGTACTTGATATTGAGTACGTATATATGTATTTCTTGAAAATTTAACGCATGTCATAACGAATATGTATAAATGTATGTAATAAACTATCGATTGAAATACAAGATAATAATATTTATTTCTAAAAAAGCCGCCAATTTCTTCATATCGGCTCGTACATAATAGCACTTGTATTATACAGTTATATCAAAATGATATTTGCAATAAAAATCCATAAATAACGTAATTAATTATTTAATCAGTGACAGTACGAGTACATAATATGACGTATCTTTATTGACGTGAGGGCAAGTGGACTGAATGTTCGTAAAAAATTAACCTACAGCAGATGATTCAGAAAGCAATCATTCGACGGCAATTTTGACCAACTTGCTTTATAAGCTTTCTTATCGTTATCTCTTTTATTATTGTTTGGATCACTACTTTTTATGGCTAAGGTACGTGAGTAACAACACATCGCTATCTTGCAGCCGAACAGTTATATGAGTAGACTGCTATCTACGATATATAGCTGAGCTCTACACGAACTATTGTACTAATTTTGGAACTACTAATTGCTAGGAATGTTCTGACTATCACACATTATTGAAAACGAAATTGATTTCCATCATGGCTCGAGTGCTGACACGTGTATGTGTTTTTGAACTAAATCAAGAATAATGGAATCCCAGCAATAATTTCTTGCTGTTATCCTTTGGTAGCGTGCTTGCCACAAACAATTCCTTGTTTCGTGACGTCACGAAGAATGTGTGAGAAAAGCTTCCATAAAAATTTGTATTCATTATATCAATTAAGTGAAACTAAGACTGTCTCAATAACGAATAAGTTGTGAAAGTCCATCTACAACCTATCTTCACTTATATTTCAATTAGATTTATCTTCTAAGTGATCTTGAGAATAGATAAGTACATTCTTAAATATACTTTGAAACAGAATTTTTGGTCCAATTAAATAATATTAAAGTAACAATGTCTTTTCATAGCACTAACGTTTTCAATGTAATAAAAAATTCTCAATGATATATTTAGCTTGTTGGTATAAAACATACACTTGAAACTACACACGACTGTATTGAATACATATCAAGCCATTGTTTCATTGAACTTGATGCAGTAGTTACTATTTACTTTAAAATTTCTTCTTCTTAATTTTCTATAACACAATTGTTTAAAGAAATTGTTAAATGTGTGTTTTGCATATGTATTTGAACTTATATATTTATGCATATTTAGTTAGACACATTCTCCTACAAAATGCTGAATTTCTATTTACTCACATTTCTCTCTAGCTGAATAAATAAACAAGATCATAAACGTATTAAAGAGTTGAATTGACAAATCTGCGTATTGTGTTGGAGAATAATTACTTTATTATATGCAAATGCAAGTATGTATGTAATCATGTAGTCGGTTAAGATTTTAGATTATAGAGCAAGGAATACCCTGTAGTCAATTCAACTGTAGGGAGTTTTTTGGAAGTATGGTCAATATTTTGGGTTTTTAGTTCAAAACATTAATATGGATTAAGCAATGGATCATTTTGTTGGTTAAATCTGATCTTGCCATTAATGAGTTGCTAGTTTCAGCTCATTTGCTTGACGTAACTAGGCCCACCAAAAAGTTGTAATAATAGAGGCAAATCTCATGACCTAGGTATCAAATTGAAATAACCATTTAATAAATACTTTGAGCGTTGCGATTTCTTTAATTTAAAAATTTACTTTTAATTTAACCTTTATAAAAAATTTTTCTGTATTTCTTTTTTTAATGTGAAAATATTTTGATACTACATGGATAAATCTCGATATTGAACGAAGAAAAAAATATTAAAATTTGAATTTTTGACCTGTGCTTTGACTTTGACTTAAAGTTTTAAATTGAAACAGACGTGGGTTGATGGGTGGAACGTCCAAAGGGTCAATCTTTTTCAATTTTATTTGTGTTGATTAATTATGAAATTTTTGGATTATTGATATATTACGTATTGTACTACAGTGGAACTTCTCTAACTCGAATCACCATAATCCACAAAAAAACTTCGAGTTAGAGAGACTTCGAGTTATAGAAATTGTCATTAAAACATAAAATTTTTCAAAAAGCTATAAAATATAGATTTATACACTGTTCTATTTATTAGCTTCGCATAAAGATTTATTTAAATGCATTAAAACATGTATTTTGTAATTTTGTTTGTTGCACTTTGCTATTGTGCTCTTGACGTTTGTATCTCATACCTTTATTATACGATTTATGAATTCTATAAGTGTAATATCATAGTTTTTGTTCGCTTCCATATGAATATAGGGACTCCTTTAAAATTGTTTCTTGGTAGTAAAATTTTAAATTGTGTATTATGCCCTGGTGGAAAAGTTCGACTTATGGAACGAAATTTGTATGAAATTTAATTTAAGGATTCGAATTATGAAGAATTTCGACTTATAGAAATTCGAGTTAAGGAAGGAAATTTGTATGTTAATTTCTAAACACTATTGCCAATTCCAAAGTTCGAGTTATGGCGATCTTCGACTTATAGAAGTTCGACTTATGGAAGTTCCACTGTATTTAAATGATAAAAAATTTAAAATTTCTATAGTTTGAAACCCACCTAATCCTTTGAGTCAAATATTCATCGTTAGCATTAAATTCAGAGTATTATTATACCTTCGTGCAGTATCGGATTTTTATTTATACCGATTTGATTAACTTAATTTGATCATATTTAAATTACATATTGTGTCGCACAGCTTTTTAATAAATTGAATAGTTGGAGCTTCTATTCAGCGATGAGATTAAAATATTGCTTTTTCATAGTTTTCTCTATTGCATAAAGCATTTCTTACTTATACTATCCGCTATGTTCACCGTCCGTGTTGTAACGCGTTGGACCCGATTACCTAGACCCAACTGTCAATGGCATTGTTGTAATTATAATCGCATAAATCTGAACCCCTTCACCTCAACCTCAACTTCATCATGGCTGCTCGACACAGTTTCCGTTTTAAATGTTAACAGACCTTTGCTCCACACTATATTTGATTGGTGCGCATTTGAGATACCAACTTAAAATGCAATTTATAAAATCTAAAAAAAAATTAGGTGAGGGTTATTCAAAAAACTACACTGTATATGTGCAACTATGTTATTATAAATGAGAATTATTTACCATAAAAATATTCGAATATTAGTCATATATCACTAACCACGTCTCGCAAAGGAATGAATGGATTTTTTTGCGCTTTCTGTGCGGTTAATCCACTTTCGAAGCAAAGTACACTATATTCTAAATTGAAAACAAATGTTTGTTTTTATTCATATATTTCAATTTTTATTTTGTTGTTGTTGAGATTATTTATAGCACATTCATTTTATTTTATTCATTCAAAAATATTATTCATTTGATTTTTCTGCACATTTCAAATTTCAATGTCAATGCGAAATGTCACGTTTATGTTTTTTACGATCGTCAGTTACGATCAGCTGTTACTGCGTTAAATGATTTAAATGAAACGTGAACTGCATAAATACGTCAACAGTTTCGAGCAAGCTGCAAGCTGTAAGCTGTTCAATATACTAGAGCACATCTCATCAGCGTTGTCTTAGCACATACATATGTATATCAAGGAATGCGTAACCGATTATAGTACTAAAACAACCTACTTATCAATTTCGCAAATAAATTAGAAAGAGCCCACAATAAGCAAAAATGCGCTTGACATATAGACATTTATAGACGATGTATGTAAGTATGTATGTACATATGTATGAATATATGTATATATATATATGTTTTATGTTAGTATATACAAATATTCATTTATATACATATATTAGTCCAGCATTCACCTTTGAGTACTTTCTGAGTATTTATTATATACATATATATGTTTGTATGTCTGCATGTTATTAGATCATGTGGTTCAAGGAAACATCACAGTAAAAAGTTCAAAATTCAAATGTGTGCACTTAAAGCAGTTTAGTATTACTAATTATTCACATTTTATTTATATACGTACAAAGTATATGTATATTTAAAATACAGTCTTCTCTGGCAACATGTTCATACATATATGAGTATATGCATTATTGCAGTTAGTCATTTCATAAGGCAAGTATTTAGTGACTCTTTCTATTCACATACAATTCATTTTACCATATCAATGCCGACAAAGATTCGACGCGACTGTTGCACGCGATAAGCATTCCTTTAGCATACTTACATACGTACATATGTATAGTACGTATGTAGGCATGCGTTCCCGATTTGCACTCAGTTTGTATTGAAACTAAGTCTAGTACATTAGTGCTGATATACAGTGTTTATACTATATATAAGTACTTATATGTATATATATGAACAGATGTGTACAAGTATTGGATGGTTGTAATTGTGCTGCTTATCTTATCGCAAAATATTTTACAACCATTCATATTTGTATAAACTTACATTGCAGTTAAAAATAGTATTACATACCTGTGTACTCATATATGAATTTACTGAATTACTGATGTAATATTGAGTCGTGCAGTTGTATGTATCTGTCTGGGTACATTACTTTGCTAGGAGGGCTAGTGAATGAATTTCTGGACGTAAACGAAAAAAATATGAAAATATTTACAATAGCGCTGAGTAACGTAAATTCTAGTTAAATATAAACTTCAAAAATAATTTTCTTGATACAACATGACTATTTCGCATAATTATATATTTTTTCATTTTTTATTTACACATTCATATTTCATAATTCCAAATAAATCATACAATAAATCACAATAGTAATTGCTAAATCAAAATTGATATGAGTTTAAATCATAAATTAAAAATCATTAATTACAGTAGCGCATACCAAAGCAATTAAGTTATTGCCTCAGTATACCAATTTATTCCCAAGAAACCCATTTATAGTGAAAAGTGAAAGTTTCCACTTTCAATACGGTTATAAACAGATCTATAGAGCAAAAAAAGTTATATGTATTGGTTTATCATAGCAAATAATATTTAATAAATCATTATGACTAACTTACAAAATTATTCTGAACTCGTTACGTCACCTTAGCTTTAAGTTCATAATTATCTTAAAGAATACAAATAAAAAATTGCAAAAAATAATTTAAACAAGTAAGGAAGGGCTAAGTTCGGGTGTAACCGAACATTTTATACTCTCGCAATTTATGTATTTAACTTTATTTATAATATATAATACACAATTTGACCCACATATTCGTCATATATATTGTATAAAGTCCATTGAAAGTTGGAAACCATAATATTAGGTTAGAAGCACCGAGGTCCTCATGTTCGATATATGGGGCCTTAAAAACCTATGGTCCGATTTCGGCGACTTTTAGAATGCGGCTGCCACACTATAAACATAGTATTTGTGCAAAGTTCTGCACCGATATCTTCTTCTGCTTACTTTATATATTGTAATATAAACGATTCAGATCGTCGTCAAAGTTCTGGTATATAGGAAGTAGGCGTGGTTGTAAAGCGATTTTGCCTATTTTCACAACATATCATTGGGATGTAAGGAAACTATTACAAACCAAGTTTCATTGAAATCGGTCGAGTAGTTCCTGAGATATGGTTTTTGACCCATAAGTGGGCGACGCCACGCCCATTTTCCATTTTGTAAAAAAATCTGAGTGCAGCTTCCATCTGCCATTTATTAAGTAAAATTTGGTGTTTCTGACGTTTTTCGTTAGTGAGTTAACGCACTTTTAGTCATTTTCAACCTAACCTTTGTATGGGAGGTGGGCGTGGTTATTATCCGATTTCCTTAATTTTTGGATTGTATTAAGAAGTGGCTAAAAAAACGACTGCAGAAATTTTGGTTTATATAGCTCTATTGGTTTCCGAGATATGTACAAAAAACCTATTTGGGGGCGCGGCCACGCCCACCTCCCCAAAAAAATTACATCCAAATATGCCCCTTCATAGTGCGATCCTTCATACCAAATTTTATTTCCATAGCTTTATTTCTGGCTTAGTGTGGCACTTTATGTGTTTTCGGTTTTCGCCATTTTGTGGGCGTGGCACTGGTCCGATTTTGCTCGTTTTCGAAAGCAACCTTCCTATGGTGTCAAGAAATAAGTGTGCCAAGTTTCATCAAGATATCTCGGATATATCGGACGGACGGACGGACGGACGGACAGACAGACATTCGGATTTGAACTCCACTCTTCACCCTGATCACTTTGGTATATATAACCCTATATATAACTCGTATAGTTGATACAACCAACCGTTATGTGGACAAAACTATAATACTATCTTTAGCAACTTTTGTTGCGAGAGTATAAAAATGAGTGTACAACTAATCTAACGAATAAATATTTATTGATTTTTTAATTAATATAAACAACAGAAAATATTTTTCTTGCAAATATTTTGTAATAAATCATGCAATGACAAATATTAAATATATTTAATTACGGAATAAAATCGTTATATAGTATATGCACAAAAATTCAAAAAATGTGAAAGAAGTTATCGCACTTTTTCAATAAAGTCCGATTTTCAAATACAAAAGAATTTCAACACTTTTCGTTTCATAGTAACCTAGAGACTTTATGACTCTAAGATGTTTCATTATTTCTATATTATATATATTCTACATTATATACATATATGTTTTTCCTACAAATTTACTTTTTTGTCGTTTTATAAATAAAGTCAGTCAAAAAATTTCAATTTAAAAATTTAAGTTTTAACAAACCAAGCGTGGAGACTCCACTTTCTACATAAATTTACGGTTAATATTGAATTACATCAAGCTCGGGGCACATTAACTATTTTTCACTACAACTTATATGAAAATGCGACACTGTGCCTATATCATTTCAACATTCTTTAAGTACACTCTAAATATCAAGTGCGAGCCATACAACTATAGGTATTTCTATATAGGTTCAAGTTCGCCGCTGGTTACACTTTTTCCGCTTTTTCTTCAACAACAATTCACTATAATTAGCGCACTATATATCTTCACTTTATATCGCATATTTTTTCATACCTTTTACAATACTATATATGTGTGAATACCTTTCTTCGAATAGCATATGGTAATATAATCAACTATTTATAGTAGAATATATTGCCCTCGATATGATGATAAGAATATATGATGATTGTTGTAAAAGTAGATAGCACGAGAAGTGTATAAACTAACAGTGGTCATTATTGTTGGAAAATTGAGAGCTGTTGTTAGGTAAAACTATCTTAAAAATTAAAACTCTTAAATATTTTTTTTTTTTTAAAGCCAAATATGAACTCTAAATTAAAATGAATTCAAATCTGAATTTTATTGAAAGTAGAAAAATCATCAGGCATCAAAACTACTAGTTTGGCACTACAACCCCAACCTACGGGCACAAAACTTCGCAAGTTACCTCTATCCTTTGCGAAGTCACGGCAGTTGTATATTCCTATGCACTTGGTTCCCGCCTTTGCTGCCGTTATTCACCCATGGGTCTCGAATCGAAGGAACTTTCCACTGGAGTATCGTCTTCCATACATACGATATGGCGTTATCGTTGAATTGTTATGGGCTTAAATATATCCATGTCGCCGTAGATCTCAAATAGTTCATGGTTCCATCATCTCCTCGCTCACGCGGACGGCTGCAAATATCTTGCGGAGAACAATTTTCTCGAATACTTCAAGGAACTACTCATCATCGGGTTGTCATGTTTATGTGCCGTATAAAAATGGGAATGATGAGAGACTTATAGAGTTTAATTTATGTATGTCGAGAGAAGGATCTGCTGTTCAATTGCCTACCGATTCCTAAATAGCACCTGTTGACATGAGTTATTCTGCGCTTGATCTGGAGGTTTAGATGGATAATGGCATTTATGCTGGTTTCGAGAAAAATAAAGTCCTTAACTTTTTCAAATGTATAGTTGCCAACAGTGACGTAGTTCCCAAGACACTAAGAATATTTATCTGTTCGCCTCAAGGTACTTTATCTTGCTTTCATTCAACACTGGTTTCTGTAAAAATAGTCAAAATACAAACTTTCGATTACTAAAAATGTTATGAAAGCAACATTTGTAACACAGCGCCACCTGTCATCTATTTCTTTAATATAATTTTTGATGCTTAATTAACTTAAAGAGTTCCATGGTGGAAATAGTTTATTACACATTAATTACTAAGAATAAATACATTATATAAACGAATTTCTTTAAATACTTTTATACTCTCGCAACAAAGTTGGTATGGGAGTATTATAATTTTGTTCACATAATGGTTGTTGGTAAGTCCTAAAACTAAACAAGTTAGATAAAGGGTTATACATATCAAAATAATCAGGATGACGGAATGTCTGTCTGTCCGTCTGTGCATCCGTCCACGTGCGCGTGGAAACGCCCCCTACTAAGTTTTTTGTACATATCTCGCAAACTACTAAAGCTATATCAAGGAAACTCTCTAGAGTCGTTTCTTTTAGGTACTACCTCCCATACAAAGGTTATGTTGAAAACTACTAAAAATGCTTTAATTCAGTAAGAAATCATCAAAAGCCTTAAATTTCATTATAAAGATGGTACAGAAGTGCTGCACTCAAAATTGTATACAAAATTTTAAATGAGCGTGGTTCCGCCCACTTATGGGTCAAAAATCATATATCCGAAACTACTCGACCAATTTCCATGAAATTCGGTTCATAATATCTTCCTAGCTTCCCAATGATGTGTTGTAAAAATAGTCCAAATCGGTTCACAACCACGCCTACTTTCCTTTCTTTGAAGTCGACCTTAATCGTTTACTTTATAATACAAAAACTTACTGCTAGTAAACATATCGGAACAGAATAAGAAGAGTGGCATCGCCCGTTCCAAAATCGTTTAAATCGGTCCATAAGTTTTCAAGACCCAATATATCGAATATGAGGACCTCAGTAACAAATTTTTTAGCGAAATTATAGTTAAGCCGCTCAGATGTTTTGAAGAAATTTAAGGGAATATTTTTCATCTAATAATATGTCTCCGTGCCAATAATGAATAAAATCGGGTCATAACTTCATCTATCTCCCATATACTTAATATTAGGGTTTTCAAACTACTGTGGACTTTATACCATATGCCATATGCCGAATATGTGAGTCAAATTGTTTGTTATATTAATAAATTTAAATAAATAAATTGCGAGAGTATAAAATGTTAGGTGACACCCGAAATATATATATACAGTAAAAGCTCCTTATTAACGCTTCATTTATTCGCGTTTTCACTATTCGCGGATTAAAAAAATGAGACCCAATTTCTATATTCGCGACTAAACATTTTTTTATTCGCGGATCTAATAAGTACATACATACATAATAATAAAATTATTGCAATTGGTATCCAACCCAATATTCTTGTCAAATGGACTAATACAATAGTAAAATAGATCTTATTAAAAGAAAATGTTAAATATTCCACTATTTTCGCAGAGGCTCACATGGAACTGAACTCTTGTTCTTACCCATTTTTTAGAAAACTTTCACAAAACACTTTAAATTAAATGGAACCAATAAACTCTTCACTTCTTTACATTTGAAAAATCTTAGTGATGGTTTAAGAATGGCAAATGAGCTCTGCGATTTCTTTATGGACATTGATCCGTCTATGGAACGAAGTCTAATTTTTAAGAAACAAATTGCTAATGCGACTGCTGTGTATCAGTCTGAATTGAAGGAGCTTTTGAAAACTGCTAAGCAAGAAAAAATTACAAAATTCTTCAAACCATTGCCTAAGCCATAAGATAATTAATTAAAATGATCAAAAACTTCAATTAAATAATTTTTTTAATACCTATTTGTTTTTTTTTTTTTGTCACCTAGGAACATACCCCCTATAATCCCATATAAATTACCATCCCGTATTCACGGATTCTGTATTCGCGGCATATTTATGGAACATATACCCCGCGAATAAAGAGTTTTTACTGTATATACAAAATATAGCATATATTTACCGTAATACTGTCTTTGGTTTTTTAAAAAAACAGCAAAAGCTTTCATTTCCGTTTAGTTTATTGCGCAATAATTTGTTTTAATGCGCAATGAAAGGTTTATAAAACAAGTAAGTAAAGGCTAATTTCGGGTGCAACCGAACATTTCATACTCTCGCAATTTATTAAAGTAATTTTATAAAGATAACATATAAATTTACCCATATATTCGGCATAAAGTTCTATAGAATAACGAAAATCATCATAAATAGTATATGGGGACTGGGGTAATTCCTAAACCGATTTCACTCGGATACAATATATCGAAGACTATACGGTCACTTAATTTTATATTACTTATAATTAGGTATATGGGATCTGGGGGAAGTTATGACCTGATTTTAACCTGTTATAAGAAAAAAATTCAGAGGGAATGAGTTACATTAAAATATCTGAGAGATTTACCTATATTTTCGGTGAAAAATTACCCTTAGGCACTGAGTTCTTCATGTTCTATATCAGGGGCCTTGAAAAGCCATGGTCCGATCTTGACAATTTTTCCACAAGTGATGTCACAGTTGAAATACAATATTTGTGTAAAGTTTCATTCCACTATCTTCATTTATTCCTAATGTGTATATGTATTATAAAGTGAACGAATCAGAAGAATTCAAAATTGAGTTATATTAGAAGTAGGCGTAGTTGTGAACCGATTTCGCTCATTTTTCAACCGTGTTGTCGTGGGTGTCAAGAAAGTGTTATATACCGACTTTCATTGAAATCGGTCGAGTATTTCTTGAGATATAGTTTTTGACCCATAAGAAGGCGACGATACGCCCATTTTCCATTTTGAAAAAAAAAACTCGGTCCAGCTACCTTCTGCCATTTCTAATGTAAAATTTGGTGTTTCGGACGTTTCTCGTTAGTGAGTTAACCCACATTTAGTCATTTTCAACCTAACCTTTGTATGGGAGGTGGGCGAGGTTATTATCCGATTTCTTTAATTTTTGGACTGTATAAGGGAACGGCTAAAAGAAACGACTGCAGAAAGTTTGGTTTATATAGCTTTATTGGTTTGCAAGATATATACAAAAAACCTATTCGGGGGCGGGGTCACGCCCACTTTTCCAAAAAAAATGACATTCAAATGTGCCCCTTCCTAATGCGATCCTATGTTTCAAATTTTACTTTCATAACTTTATTTATAGCTTAGTCTTCGAAAGCAACCTCCTCAGGGTGCCAAGGAACATGTGTTCCAAGTTTCATTAAGATATCTTGATTTTTACTCAAGTTATCGCTTGCACGGACAGACGGACAGACGGACGGACAGACATCTGGATTTCAACACCACTCGTCATCCTGATCATTTATATATATATAACCCCATATCAAACTCTTTTATTTATTGGTGGCACAAACAACCGTTATGTGAACAAAACTATTATACTCTGTGCAACATGTTGCGAGAGTATAAAAATATGTATTATATTTTTTTATGAAATTTGTAGCGGATTAATTTTGTTTAACAGACCACAAGACGCGCAAATGTGCATTTACAAACGTAGAATTCAATTCAAGCTGTTATCGCCAAAAATGCACAGAAAGCAGGAAAAAAGCGTAAAAAAATAATTTATAAATTATAAAGTCGGCAAACAAGTTATGCACTGGGGATTTAAAAAAAAAATCGAAAATTCAAAATTTGTATTTCGTAACAAAAAACAAAAAAATTTGCAAGCTTTTATAATACTTCTTATTGTTCTTGTAAGAGTATTATAAATAGTTTTGTTTACATGCACACACTCTACTTACATACATATACATATAGTATATGGCATACAATTAAATAGTAAACGCGCTTATCAATGCGTATACGCCATGGCGCACCATGCGCCGTACAAAGGTTAATGTAAACAACGTTGAATTCGCCGGTGCTTTGGCACTAAAATATTAATTATATATACATTTATTTTTACTTGAGCATTTATTTAACTAACCTAAATGTTTACCCTTTCGCCTGTGCTCGACTACAGTTTAACACATGCAACACAATGCGGAAGATAACTGTTATCGAAATGACACAATCTCTATAGTACAGTATACTCTCGAAAAGTAAATTCTCAGAAAGTAAATAATCGCGGAAAAGTTAATCACCTTTAAGATTACACATGCACCTCGAAAAAGTAAATTTTTTAATTTACTTTTCAGAGAGAGTGATAAAAAATTCGAAACGAAGCAAGCAGCGTTTTTTACGATGTTCGCAAAAACACTTACTCTCTTGTTTATCGCGTCTTTTTAGTAAATAAACTCTCCTACTTGATCCACTGGTTTAAAAATGAAAACGATGCAAATCAGGTGTGAGACTTTTTGAATTGTCGTACAAAAATGGTCAGAAAATATATTGCAAAAGAAAAAAAACAAAAGAATATACAAGATTTTTTCTCTTCATAGTAAATACATATGTATGTATGTAAATGTAAATATGTTTTTCATGTAAATCCATATGTTTTATTGAAGCAAATAAATGAATGAATTTTTTAATTTTAACAATGCATTTAATATTATAAAAACAGGTAATTTATGTATATATTTGGAAAAGTAAATTATTCGAAAAAGTAAATTACCCAAAATAGCAATCGATTTACTTTTCGAGAGTATACTGTACATAGAAGTTTTCGATATTGTACCGGTTACTTACTTACTTTAGATAATTATATGTATGTATGTTTGTGACTGCTTAAATGGTGATTAGTCTGTCTAACCCACTGTTGGATGCGCAGCACTAATACTAACTCGTCCAAAAACGTATTTTATTACCAAGATTTGAGGGTTAAGTCACTAATAAAGAAAAAATAAAAAAGTAAACAACAACAACAACAATGCACAAACTACAAACCGCTAGTTGAAACAAAAAGCGAGACGCTATAGAAAACTAACAACAACAATCGTCAGCACCTACTCGCCGGCAATATTGAAATTATGTTGGTTAGTACGTTTTGGAGCAGCGACGTTGTTGGACGAGTTCGTTTCGAGCAGCGGAGTGTGCGTGCCACTGTTTAGTGTTCAGTGTTCGGTGTTCGGTGTTCGTGTATGTAGTAATTGCTAATTTTGCGCTTTTGTCTTACGCCAATGTTAATCATTTGCATGTCAATTTCAAGCATGCGAAAAAAAAGAATTGAGTTGAAGAAACAAAAACGTAACAAACAAACAATTTGTTGAGCGCGAATATTTCGCATATTTATAAGCTTTTAATAATAAAAGTGCTTTGTTTGTATATATGTATATATCAGATCTACTTTGACCGACATACACTGCCATTTGGCGGTTTAATCAATTAATGCAATTAATTTATTGAGATTTGTTTTACATCAAATGATTCATGATCGTAGCGAATGCAGTTGTAAATAGACCGATAAACATACATATATATAGCTGTTTGTATTTTAAAAGTGTGACAAATTTAAAATCATATTTAATAACAATAATTTAGTTAATAAGCGCAAATAAAATATTATACAAATTCAAGTTCAAACAGTAATCAAATTTGCCGTTAATAATAACGAAACTTCTAAAAATTATTGCAATAAAACACAAAAAGAAAATATAAAAAAATAAAAAAAACTATTTTTATAATATAAGCACAAATTATTTGATCTCCCCATAAATCACTTACAAAATACAAAAACGAAAATATTAAGTGCAAAAAAAATTTTAAAAATAAAAATAAATTTATATAAAAATATTTTCAAGTCTAGCAAATTTGCCGGCATTTGCACACATCAAAGATAAGGTTCGAGTGAGTGGGCTTAGTTATTGTAGTTTTGTAAGTCGTCGAAGATCTCTTAAATGCTTGTGTCTAACGAAATTTGATAACCGACTCTCCGCATAACGTCATTTAAATGGAAAGCAGGGTACCTACATACATATATAAATGGACAGACATGAGAGCATACAAGTGATAATGCTCCATAAATATGCCGTAATTCTATAAGTATTCGCTTGTTAATCGCCTAAATTTTGCCATAAAATTGTTGCGGCAGCTGTTTTTTCCTGTTTTCACTAAGTGGATTGTTTACTTTTTGTGTGGCGCAAAACGTGATCTTAAACGCGTAATTTGAAATTATGATTTCTTGTTTTTTGATTCTTAATCAATACAAAACCAATATTTATATTTTAATAAAAATATTTACGTGGGCACGTTATGAAGTTTGTGTAATTGAAGTGTTTAATTTTTTTAAGTGAACTTCCAAAGGGTCTATCTCTTTGAATTTTACTCAGATGATTTGAATGAGACTATCCAGTCCCGTCCTTATAGCTTAGTGCGTTGAGTGTATTGAATGCGCGACATCCATTTGGTGGAGGATGGATTTTTATTAAATCTCGTAACAAAATTGCTAAGAGAGTAGTATATTTATGAATTTCTGCTGTACGTGTTTATATCACTGAACTCTTCCTAAACGGCTATACCTGTTTCAATGCAATTTTTTAAGTGTTTTCAAATGGAATCGACAATAGTTTGTAGTCACCTTTCGGTCCAATTTAAATAGCGCATTTAATTAATTATAAATTTATAAATTTTTTTGATGTTTGCGCCATTGTTACCGAATAGAAACCGTATAATCAATTGTTTTTGATTGGAAAACATTTTCGATGTCGCTTCTGTCAGTGTACAAATTCTTAATACAATTAAATATTAATTCCAATAAATTATATATAAATTAATTGCATACTTTGTTTAATACCCAAATAACTTAAAATATCAGGCAGAACAACCTGTGTCGGATCCGCCAGTATAATATAAAATTTGTTTCCAAATTCGACGTACTGTTTAAAAATATAGAAATATAGCATTTATCAAAATATAACCACGATCGTTATAAATAATGTTATAGTTCGGGCTCAATTAGCACTATCTGTGCCATTTTGATGCACTAGGCGTTGACCTTTTTATTTGCTATCAAGTTTAAGCTTCTGGTTCAAACCATTTTGTGGTTTCGATGAAGCTG
This sequence comes from Zeugodacus cucurbitae, assembly GCF_028554725.1. NCBI lineage: Eukaryota > Metazoa > Arthropoda > Insecta > Diptera > Tephritidae > Zeugodacus > Zeugodacus cucurbitae. Next base: position 16,007,875 of record NC_071671.1, read on the forward strand.
CTAATATCCGTTATGCTTTTTGTAGACGTTCATTCGAAGTTTGATGCTTGATGGAGTTCAGTGTTCTGTGTCGGATCTGCGATAGGGCTGGGCATTCACAAATGGAAGTGGAAAACTGTTTCCTTATTCCCTGTTAGTTCGCAGCTTCGGCATATGTTATTGTAGGGCATCCCCATATTCGACGCATGTTCTCCAAATGGCCAATGCCCTGTTATGGTAGCAGTTAGTCTGAAGATACTGTTCCTTAACTTATTTATTCTGTTTGCCATATCTGTTTGGTTATTTTGAATTTAGTTGTATTTTTCCATCTGTTGTTTGCTAATTGTTGAAATTGTAAATTAAGCTCTCTTCTGATCGAGCCTAAAAATGTTGTAGTTAATTAATTTTCGAAGACTACAGAATAAATGAAGATTTTACTTTTTAACCAATTTCAACTCTACTTTTTCAAAACTACCCGCATTTATTGGTCAGCCAAGATCATTTGTAGTATGCCCTCGTAAAGGACATAATAATCAAAGAACATTATCTTTGTGAATGCTCAGCTTTCAGTCGTTTAAGGGATTAGTGATGATCTACTGGTGATTTTTTCACTGTAATTGATAAATTGCATAAGCGACTGCGATTAATTTTTGTAAATAGCAGTGAATTACAATTGCTTTGGCAGTTCATAATTCTAATTCGATCACTTTAGCAATATCAGTTCTGTAATTCTAATTCAATTACTTTAGCAATATCATTTCAGTAGCAATAGCAGTTCGGAGAGTAGCAATCACAGTTCAGTAGGAATAGCATCTCAGTAGCAACAGTTCGGAGAGTAGCAATAGCAGTTCAATGATCACAGTAGCAATTTTTGTTGCGATTTCGATAATTTTTGGTACAGTGATTACAAAACCAGATAAATGCACTCAAAATTGATTAATAAGTTAATTGTGATTACAATAGTGGTTAATTTAAATATTGTTAAAATTAATAAATATGAAAACGTAAAAAATAAAATAAAACGTGAAGTACAAATTCTCATAAATTCGTTTTTTTTTTGTTGCGATCGCAATAGCAATATGAAATCATAGTGATTTAAAAATAGCAATCTCGCTATTCACTAGAAGGGATACGTTCCACGGCTTCCACTATTCTAACCTAAGAGATATTTGGCAACTGGGATGAAAAATATTTCGAAATTCCGTCAAATCGACTGAGTGGTTTATGTGACGTTTATTAGGGTAGCACAATGGGTCTAATGGTGGCCTTATTACGGCCGCTTGCAGTCAGGCTCTCTATGATTTATATATATATTTTATACAATCTACCAATATAGAAAACTAGAACAATTATAACTGACCATTTTGATAAATATTTTAGCTAAAAATTGTTGTTTAAATTACAGTCAATTAAAAAGATTGTTCAATTTTTTAATTGAATAATTTCTATTTTTATAAAAAAACAAGTAAGGGAGGGCTAAGTAACCGAACATTTTATACTCTCGCAATTTATGTATTTAACTTTATTTATATTATATAACACACAATTTGACCCACATATTCGTCATATATATGGTATAAAGTCCATTGAAAGTTGGAAACTCGAATATTAGGTTAGAAGCACCGAGTTCCTCATGTACGATATATAGGGGCCTGGAAAACCTATGGTCCGATTTCGGCGATTTTTAGAAAGTGGTTGCCACACTAAAAATGCAGTATTTAATCAAAGTTCTGTTCCGATATCCTCACTAGTGCTTACTTTATATATTGTAAAGTAAACGATTCAGGTCGTCTTAAAATTCTGGTATATAGAAAGTAGACGTGGTTGTGAAGCGATTTGGCCTATTTTCACAACATATCATTGGGATGCAAGGAAAATATTACCAAATTTCATTGATATTGGTCGAGTAGTTTCGGAGATATGGTTTTTGACCCATAAGTGGGCGGAACCACGCCCATTAAACATTTTGTTTACCATTTTGAGTGCAGGTCTTCTGGAGCTTCTTTATAATGAAATTTAAGGTTTCTGTTGGTTTTCCTTACTGAATAAAAGCATTTTTAGTAGTTTTCAACGTAACCTTTGTATGGGAAGTGGGCGTGGTTATAATCCGATTTCATCCATTTTTGGAATATATAAGGAAATGCCTAAAAAACACGACCCCTGAGAGTTTCGTTGATATTGCTTTAGTAGTTTACGAGATATATATAAAAAAACTTAGCAGAAGGCGGGGTTACGCCCACTTTATCAAAAAATTACATCCAAATATGCCCCTACTCAGAACAATCCTTTGTACCAAATTTCACTTTCATAGCTTAATTAATGACTTAGTTATAGCTCTTTAAGTGTTTTCGGTTATCGCTATTTTGTGAGCGTGGCAGTGGTCCGATTCCGCCCATCTTCAAACTTAACCTTCTTATGGTCCCAAGGAACACGTGTTCCAAGTTTCATTAAGATATCTCAATTTTTACTCAAGTTACAGCTTGCACGGACGGATGGACAAACAGACATCCGGATTTGAACTTTACTCGTCACCCTGATCACTTTGGTATATATAACCTTATATCTAACTCGTTTAACAACCGTTATGTGAACAAAACTATAATACTCTCTTAGCAACTTTTGTTGCGAGAGTATAAAAAGTATGACTCCATAACTCATAAGTACTCAATACCAACTAAATTCATAATATATGCACATATTTCCACACGAAAATACGTGCTTTTAGATGCTAAAAATATTTAAATTCTTAGAATATCATTTTATTTAATAAAAACAGATGGAAGCATTTATAGTTATGCATAAAATTGGGCTAAGCAATTTTAAATTCCAATATCGTTACATATATTTATATATTTATATTGTATTACCAATGTGCTAAAAATATATTTAATAGCTTGTAATTTTCATGTGTACAATGAAGACTAAAGGAAACTACTTGAAAAGCCCAGCATTGAATTAAATGAATAATTTTTTTTTGTTTTTGTATAAAACAATATATTGTCCATTTCATTTACATTTGAATCTTATGTGTGTGTAGACATAAGTTTCGAAATTTTGTGGTCATAAATTCGCGAATATTTTGACTAACTCGATTTGCAGTGTGTGCTACTTAAGTAGAATGTTAATGGAATTCAAAAAATATATTGATTATATCTCATTGACATAATTAGAAATTTGGAAAAAAACAACAATAATGATTTCGTATATATACATATATGATACATATACTTATGTAATAGAACAGGGTGGCACAAAAGTGCATTTAGATTTGAATTGGTGTCGCAGTTGATCAGACAGCAGTGTGCAGAAGAGCAGAAGAAGTACAAGGATTAATAATTAACAATCCTACAGTAGCACAATAAAAAAATAAGTTCACATAATTGACCTCTTCATAGTATTGACTAATGTGTGTCTAAGAACGTTTTTCTGCTCTTCTTTGATGATATCTCAAGAGTAAAGTTCTCGGCAGCTTGACACAAGTAATTGTCTCTTGACATGTCTCCAGCTGTCATTGCATAACATATGGATGACATAATTTTCAATAAATGAAATCCATATTTTTCTTTTTTTTATACTCTCGCAACAAATGTTGCTAAAGAGAGTATTATAGTTTTGTTCACATAACGGTTGTTTGTAACACCCAAAACTAAACGAGTTAGATATAGGGTTATATATACCAAAGTGATCAGGGTGAAGAGTGGAGTTCAAATCCGAAGAGAGCTATATAAACCAAACTTTCTGCAGTCGTTTTTAGCCACTTCCTAATACAGTCCAAAAATGAAAGAAATTGGATTATAACCACGCCCACCTCCCATACAAAAGTTAGGTTGAAAATTACTAAAAGTGGGTTAACTCACTAACGAAAAACGTCAGAAACACTAAATTTCACATAAGAAATGGCAGATGGAAGCTGCACTCAGATTTTTTTACAAAATGGAAAATGGGCGTGGCGTCGCCCACTTATAGGTCAAAAACCATATCTCAGGAACTACTCGACCGATTTCAATGAAACTTGGTTTGTAATAGTTTCCTTACATCTCAATGATATGTAAGGAATCGGTTCACAACCACGCCTACTTCCTATATACCAGAACTTTGAAAACAATCAAAATCGTTTACTTTACAATATATAAAGTAAGTACTAGTGAAGATATCGGTGCAGAACTTTGCACAAATACTATGTTAATAGTGTGGCAGCCCCATTCTAAAAATCGCCGAAATCGGACCATAGGGTTTTAAAGCCCCATACATCGAACACGAGGACCTCGGTGCTTCTAACCTAATATTATGGTTTCCAACTTTCAATGGACTTTATACATTATATATGACGAATATGTGGGTCAAATTGTGTATTATATAATATAAATAAAGTTAAATAAATAAATTGCGAGAGTACAAAATGTTCGGTTACACCCGAACTTAGCCCTTCCTTACTTGTTATAATATACATTTTTATACACATTTATCTCAATTTTCGACGGTTTTCAAGCATAAATCGCCCGATGGCGCTTCAATTTCACGTTCGATATTCGTACGAAGTTCATCAATCGTCGCTGGTTTATGGCATAGACCATAGACTTGACGTAGCACCACAGGAGATAGTCTAACGTCGTCAATTCGCACGAACGATGCTGCCAATTGACTTAGCCATTTCGAGAGATAACACGTTCACCAAACTTGGTTTTCAATAAATCGACTGTGACATTCGCTGTGTAGCTTGTGCCGCCGTCCTGTTCGAACCACATATTGTCCAAAACCGTATCATTCAACTCGGGCCAAAAATACTCCATTATCATTGAGTAGTAGCGGTTCCCATTCACAGTAACGTGCAGGTCTTGATCATCACGGAAGAAGTACGGATTAATGACGCCACCGGCACATAAAGTTGAGGCCACTGACTCTGAATTTCGGTAGCAAATTTTAATTATTTCAACTTGTTGTTGGATCGTATATCTTTCCATGATGAAATGAAGCCTTACAGAAGACAAATGTCAAAACAACGGGACAAAATATGGCGTCGTTTTCTGTCCCTAATGGTCTTCTTTTGTAGTGTTCCTTTTGAAAAACCCTTTATATCTAAAACGGTTTAAGTTTACTTAGGAAATTCTTTTGGGTCTTTATTACCCAGTAAATCGGGGTTTCGACATTTAATTCTATCTTTAATAATATTTATAATACTACCAGGAGTCCATTAGTAAATATATGTCAACTTAAATCACTTTATGTTATCTTTACGTATTGACTTATAGATATAAATATGTCTTCCAGCACTTAAGAACGTTTCCAACATTCTTCTTTTTATATAATAGCATGTAATGTAAAATGTACAATAACCAATTGATATTATTAATGAATTGTTATGCCGTTATAGTAGTACAACAAGAAATATTTCATTAACAATTACCATCTTAAAGTTTCATGTTACAAGAACATTATTTACACTTAACTTAACAACGTAACTCAAAGCTCACAAGTAAAGCAAGGCAGTCAAGTGACACTACAGCCACTCCAAAACACGATAACTCGTTACTCGTATAAACAAACAATCCTTCAACTGAATTTCTCATGTATTAAAACAAAAGCAGAAAACACTTAAATATCAAATAAGGAAGAACAAAAGTCGGGTGGAGTCGATTATTAAATACTCTTGCACCTCTTCCAACAGCGGTGAACACTTTTACAGTTGGAAACCTTTCGTGCATTCGGACAACTTGACTTAGTCAGCGCTGTCTTTTTATTCATCGTTCCATCGTTTGCGGTATTCGCCGTTGCCAATGTTCTGAGGACCATAAATCTTCCGCAAAACTTTTCTCTCGAAAACTCCTAGTGCCGTCTCATCTGATATCGACATCGTTCGGGGTTTTGCACCATAGAGTAGGATAGGAATAATGATCGACTAGAGAGTTTGGTTTTGTTTCCTCGAGAGAAGAAAAATTTTCAATTGCCTACTAAGCCCAAAGTATCACCTGTTGGTAAGAGGATTTCGAGGTTGACATTGTTGATGTTATTGATGCTGGTTCCAAGATAGACGAAATTATCTACAATTATGACCGTTTGTTTGATGAAAGGAGATATTTCCTTTTGTCCTCATTCACTGCCAGACCCCATAACTTCGCTTCCTTATCTAATCTGCAAAAATTAGAACTAAAGGCACGGTTGTTGAGGTCAATGATATCAATATCATCAGTGCACTCTTATAGAAGATTGTATCTTCTCTTTTTAGCTCTGCAGCTCGTATTATTTTCTCCAGCAAATGATTAAAGAGTCACCCTGTTTGAAACCACGTTTGGTATCGAACGTCTCGGAAAGATCCTTCCCGATTCTGACGGCGCTTTTGGTGTTGCTTAACGTCAGTTTACACAGCCAAATTCAGACAATGAGGCAGCTTCTTTTCGTGCTGTCAAAAACAGCTTTAAAATCAACGAGATGTGCATTTTCCAAGCTTTGGCGCATGGTGAATATCTGGTCTATTGTAAGCTTTAGTACTGCTTAGCTCCAGGTGCTAAACTTATTAAATATGAAACTTATATAGAGGCGAACTGCTGGAAATATCAGGAACGACGTGCAACAGAAACAATGAAGCATCTCCAGTGCACTTGCCCTGCATTGTCAAGGCAACGACTTCGCTACTTGGGGCCTCACAATATGAGAATCTGGAAGAGGTAGAGTGAAGCTACAAAAACTTAAAAAATTCGCGTCAAGCGCAGGCATCCTCTATGATGACTACTCCTCGTGGACAATGTGACGGCACTCCATCTGGTATCGTAAAGGACCAAAACTGGTCTATGTGTGGCGTATTTGCCTACCAGTATAACCTAACCTAACCTAACCTATATAGTGACCATGCCCACTTTTAAACATTTTGAAATCCTCAGATGCGCTGTTATTTTTCATCAAGATATATAAAGTGTTAATTCTTTGCACAGACAGACAAACACATACACATTCGTTTAAAATAATTAATTGCTTTATATCTACCTCTATTTATTTGATATAGTATAAGCAAACATTAGATAAGCAAAACTATTATACTTATGACAAAATTAAGTAATGATATAAAAACTCAAGGAAAATCAAAAGTGTTAATGTCATGGTTATAATGACTATAGGCAGTTAATGAGTGACTGTGCGGCTAATTGTATGAAACTCTAGTGGGATTGACATCTTGAAACCACAATATGAACAAACGTGCACAAACTGATACCAAGCAATTAAGTATATGTATGTATATATTAATACGTCCAGCTGAAAGCGATATTACTTGTTAATGACAAAATTGTTTTTTTTCGCTTGTTAGTTATTTGTTCTAACTTATTCAATACATATATGCCGAATAAAGCCCACCGTATCTTTGAAAAACCTATATGTAATTAGGTATATGGAAGCTAGAATATGTCATGACCCGATTTTCATAATTTCATTTTTTTCATATTAGAAGAAAACAATTTCCTCTGAATTATATTAAATTATCTGATAGATTTACACATATTTTCGGTTAAAATTTACCTTAGGCGCTGAGTTGAACATGTTCGATATCTGGGGCCTTGGAAAGTTATAGTCCGTTTTCTGCAATTTTTTCACAAATGAAGCCAGAGATGATATGCACTATTTGTGTAAAGTTTTATTCCGCTATCTTCATTGGTTCCTTATGTATACATTATGAAGTGAACGAATCAGATGGAATTTAAAATTGAGTTATAAGGAAAGTAGTCGTGGTTGTGAAACGATTTCGATTTATTATATACCGAATTTTAATGAAATCTGTCGAGTAGTTCCTGAGATATGGTTTTTGACCCATAAGTGGGTGATGCCACGCCCATTTTCCATTTTGTAAAAAAAATCTGAGTGCTGCTTCTTTCTGCCATTTCTTCTGTAAAATTTTGTGTTTCTGCTGTTTTTCGTTAGTGAGTTAACGCACTTTTAGTAATTTTCAACATAACCTTTGTATGGGAGGTAGGCGTGGTTATTATCCGATTTCAACTATTTTAATGGTGTGAAAAATGGGGTACGTAAGGGAAACGACTGCAGAAAGTTTGGTTCATATAGCTTTATTGGTTTGTGAGATATGTACAAAAAACTTATTTGGGGGCGGGGCCACGCCTACTTCCCCAAAAAAAAAACATCCAAATATGCACCTTCTAACTATCTAACGCTTTTATTTCTGGGTGGCACAAACAATCGTTATGTGAACAAAACTATAATACTCTCTTAGCAACTTTTGTTGCGAGAGTATAAAAACGGTTTGGGATATCAATGAAATTCTTTATTCCTGTAAAGGTACTTTCGATACCATTATGTATGGAACTCGATTTCTTTTGCATAGCCACCACGTGTAAGTTTGCACAAGTCCAGACGCTGAACCCAATTTTCGGTGATTTTCAAGCATAAATCGGCCGATACTGCTGCAATTTCTCAATCGATATTCGTACGACGTTCACAAATCGTCTCTAGCTTGTTTGCATTGAGAACATAGAACTGACGTAGCCTCACAGGAAATAGTCTAATGGCGTCAAATCGCATGACCGAGCGGCCAATTGACTAAGCCATTTCGTGAGATAACACGTTCACCAAACTTTGTTTTCAATAAATCGATTGTGACATTCGCATTCCTGTTGGAACAACATATTGTCCAAGTCCATATCATCCAATTCATACCAAAATTATTCGGTTATCATTGATCGGTAGCGATTCCCATTCACAGTAACATGCCGATTTTGATCATCACGGAAGAAGTACGACCCATTGACACCGCCGGCCCATAAACCGCACCAAACCGTAATTTTTTCGGGATGCATTGGCCACTCAAGGAGTACGTGTGGATTGCTGCCTGATCAATAACGCATATTTTGCTTATTGACGAAGCCATTCAGCCAGAAATGAGCCACTGACTCTGAATTTCGGTAGTGAATTTTAATTATTTCAACTCGTTGTTGGATCGTATATCTTTCCATGATGAAATGAAACCTTACTGAAGAGAAATGTCAAAAGAGCGGAACAAAATATGGCATCGTTTTCTGTCCCTATCGGCCTACTTTTGTAGCGTTCCTTTTGAAAAAAAATGCTTTATGAATATAATATTGGATTGTGTACAATGTATAACCAATACGAGCAAAAAATTACTGCATTAAAATAAAAATATAAAAAGGTTACTCATACGCCATGTTACACACTGCATTATTCTGAACATGGCTCGTCAATACCTACGTGCGATAACATTGAAACTCATTAAACCAATTTTTCATGATCATTATCGTAGAAAAAGCAGCAAATAATCATCGTATCATCGACCGATATATTTCGCTTGCATTGGTGGTGCCATCGGAAGGAGAGGCTAAGTTGTTATCAAATCCACCCACGTATGTGGTAAACCTATGTATATCGTACTTTGACCTAGAGGTGTAGAAAAAAATACCCGCAGAAATGGAAGAAAATAGCATATGTTATTTTTCAATATAATTCAAAATTCATCTAACCTCATCATGGAATGTCAATTATTGCATGACTTGGGTCGATCAGCCATTTAGTTGCACCTGTTGAATAAAATGGTACATGCACCGCAATTAGCATGCGCACATGCAGGTTCACAGTAATTAAGCAGGTGTAATCAAAAATTGCAATCTCAGCATTAATAATGTGCATATTAGTACGAGTAATTATGTAAAATATTTATTAAACAAATACTAATAGTTTGAATTTTTTTAATGTATGAAGTAAACGTATTAAATATTATTTATTAATATTTTATATTGCAATTATCCTTATTATGCTCCTTCATCTTTCTAACATATTTTCTTCCTTCCTTCTTTCCCATTGCAGCATTTAACTATCGCATAGTTAACCAGCGTACGTCCCTGCCCCTGGGTTGTCAGAAAAAAAAACACAAAATGCCGACAACAGTATCAGATCTCACACTGCCATCGGCAACTACTGCCGCTATAACAACGACAGCAATACCAATAACAACAACAACATCGAAATCTATGCGTAATGGTATGCATTTGCTAAACGAACAACAACAACAACAACGAAGTACAGATCAAAATGACAAAAATGAGAAAAATGGTTTAAAAGCGTGTGAAGAAGACCGACAGTTTATAATTAAGTATCGACAAAAATATTACGATATAAGACGTTTTCTACAGAATCATCCGGGCGGCATAAATACACTACGCGGCCTTAACAACAGTGATATGACAACACGTTTCCTGCACGCCCCACCACACTCGGACGCTGCCATGTACCTGATGAAGGAATATGAAATTAAGCCGACACAATTGCTGAATGGTACCAAAAGGAGGCATCGGCTGCAGGAAAGTGCGCACAGCGAACTGCATGGGCTTGATAATGAGCAGCAGCAGCAAGAATCCCTTGTAGAGTCCACTGAAAATGGCATAGAACTGTTGGGTGATACGTTGCATGAAGAAGACAAAAACAATAATCAATTGGACGAGAGTATGGAGGTGAGTGTAAGAAATTGTGAATATATTTAGTTGAGGAGGGGAATGGTAAATGAAAAAAATGTAGAAGTAAATTTTTTAAACAATTAAATTAAATTGAATAAAATTAAATTAAAATAAATTTATACTTTCAGTAAAACTTCGTTTTTTTTTATACTCTCGCAACAAAGTTGCTAAAGAGGGTATTATAGTTTTGTTCACACAAAGGTTGTTTGTGTCACCAAGAAATAAAAGTGTTAGATATGGGGTTATATATATATATAAATGATCAGGATGACGAGTGGAGTTGAAATCCGGATGTCTGTCCGTCTGTCCGTGCAAGCGATAACTTTAGTAACCATTGCCTTTGGAATAAAGGATTGCACTAGGAAGGGGCATATTTGGTTGTAATTTTTTTTTTGGGGAAGTGGTCGTGAGCCCGCCCCCAAATCGATTATTTATATATATCTCGCAAACCAATAAAGCTATATAAACCAAACTTTCTGCAGTCGATTCTCTTACGTACCCCACCACACACCATGAAAATAGTTGAAATCGGAAATAACCACGCCCACCTCCCATACAAAGGTTAGGTTGAAAATTACTAAAAGTGAGTTAACTCACTAACGAATAACTTCAGAAACCCTAAATTTTGCAGAAGAAATGGCAGAAGGAAGCTCTATTCAGATTTTTTTACTAAATGGGTCAAAAACCATACCTCAGGAACTACTCGACAGATTTCAATGTAATTCGGTATATAATATTTTCTTGACTATCAGGGTGTCACGGACAAAAAATGGGCGAAATCGGTTCACAACCACGACCACTTTCCTTATAACTCAATTTTGAATTTCATCTGATTCCTTCACTTTATAATATATACATAAGGAACCAATGAAGAAAGCGGAATAAAACTTTACACAAATAGTACATATTATCCTTGGCTTCATTTTGAAAAAATTGTCGAAAACGGACTATAACTTTTCAGGGCCCCAGATATCGAACATGTTGAACTCAGCGCCTAAGGGTAAATTTTAACCGAAAATATGGGTAAATCTCTTAGTTAATTTATTGTAATTCAGAGAAAATTGTTTTCTTCTAATAGTGTTCTGTTCCAAAAATTATTAAAATCGGGTCATAACATGTCCTGGCTCCCATATACCTAATTATAGGTTTTTCAAAAATACGGTGGGCTTTATTCTGTATATATGTATTGGTTAATATGTGAGATATCTTAGCAAAATAAAGTGAGCGTATAGTCTTGGATATAGTGTACCTTGCTGGTGAAAATTAATGAAATCGGTTCAGGAATTACCTCATATACTATATATGACGATTTTCGTTATTCTATTAAACTTTATGCCGAATTTATGGGTAAATTTGTGTGTTATGTAAATAAAATTTCTTCAATAAATTGCGAGAGTATAAAATGTTCGGTTACATCCGAAATTAGCCCTTACTTGTTTTCTTTGTTTAAGTATAAAAGTGGAGTTTTTATTTTTTATGTTACTTTGTTGAGGATTTCAAAATATCATAAATTTGATTTTTTTTTTTTTTTTTGCATTTGCATATAGTGCTTATGTGTAATACATATGTATGTACATTTCTTCCTAAATAATCTTATCATTTTTGTGAAAGAAACATTTATTATCTTGCTTGCAACGTTGGGTTTTCACGCATTTGCATTTACATAACAATTTTATGATTATTGTCATAAACAGATAATTTCTATTGTCGATAGCAATTCACACCTAACACTTTGGATAACTGCTTCAGTGCAATATGTGCTATAAAACTTTTATTTAAACTATACCCCTTTCATTTCTGGTATTTTAAAATAAAGATAACTATAAACAACTCTTCCTACACTAGTTAATACAAAAAGTAGATAAGATTGCATATTTTTGAAAAAATCGTAAATTAACGCCATATATATATATATACAGTAGTTTTTCGTTTTAACGGAAATCGCTTATAACGAACAAGCAATTATTTTATATTGAGTACCTTAAATAACGAATATCGGGGATTTGTAAGTACTCGGTTTAACGAACACAATGAAGAAGACAAATGTAGACAGAGAAAATTGTAAAAAATATTTTTTTAAGATCAATATTTTTCCATTCCATATGCGGTTAAAAAATTGATTTGTATTTTATATAACTGACTAAAGTACAAAGCTTTTTAATTAGAAGTAATTCTATGCAATTTTTAACAAATTTGCTTGAAATTATAAATTTCAATATTTGCATATAGTAAATTATACAAAAACAATTGATATAAGTGTCAATAAATAGTTTGAACACGCCGTTATTCAAGAAAAACGATTCTTTATATTAGAAATAATATATTTCATTAATAGATATCAGTACATAACCAATAGGTAGTTTTCTGGTTATTTATTTTGTTTACATAGAACTTCACAAGTTACTTATCATACATGCGCACACATACAATTACGCACATTTGAATTCATGTAAAGTTACCTAATCAAAATTCCTCAAATATATATATGTATACACACCGCTACAACTAAGCATTTAAATAGCTTAGGAGAACCTATATATAAGGGGAAAAATTGCAATGTCGATAACAAATAAGATTGATTAAAAATATGGGTTAATATATTAGTTTAGGGCAATGACATTGATGTCATCGTAATGTCTTAAAGTATATTTTTTGCACATTTTTTACATTTACATTTTTTTTTTGCCTCACAGGCTTTAATCAAATATATACATTTTCGCTCAAACGTATCTTTGTTGCTTTTTTGTTGCCAAATGTACTATTCCTTTTGCTTCAGATACACCTTAGACTTGGAAAAGACGCGTATATCGGTTTCGAGCAGTTTTAGTTCTTTCTCGATTTCGGCTTTGCGCACACGCATACGTAAAGTTTCCGTTGTCATAGGCATGCGATTCAGTTCATTTATAAGTGCTTTGAATCCTGTAGGTTATTAAATTTTACAAATAAAAAAATATACAAATAGTTATTTTCAACTTTTCTCACTGGTTTCAGCTGACTGTAGTGCTGCCTGACGCTCCTTATCCGATAGCGGGTAATGACCAGGCGGGCAATTGGGGTCACGTTCACTTTGACGTTGGCGTTGTTCCTCTTTCTCACGTTTCTCACGCTCCAAATAACGAGGCAGACTTATGTTATCACGCGCTACAAGCATAAATGCAATAATAATAATGAAAATAATATTAATTAAAATTAAATTAATTAAAGTATTAATGATTAAAATAATAATAATTAATAACTGCATTATATTGAGTACACTATATTTTAACTCACAACCCAATTTGTGTATGCTACCACCAGAACGTTTCTTAGTCAAATCTGTATTGCTTTGCTGTGAAGCATGTGAGATGTTGGTATGACGACTGCGACCAGATATGGAAACAGCCTCAACACCACCGCTATTTCCCATGGCGCCACAATCTTCATCAATATCAATACCACAGTCACCACCACCACCGCCGCCATAACCATTACTTAAAGACATATTCTCGAAGTTGGCACGTAAATCACCTTGTACATGTGGTTGCATACGGTAGCGCAATGGTTGTTGCTGTTGTTGTTGCTGTTTATCTGGTGGTTCATATGATGCTTGCATTGTCGTTGTTGCTGGCAATCCATCGCTTTCTACCATATTATAACCATTGGTGAAGTGTTGTTGTGAACGTGGCGTCGGTGCAAAATTGTACTTTGATGATGATTCGGGTGCATACAAACGTTCAACATTTTCATTATGAACCGTATCGGCATCACCACCTCCGAGTACTTCACCTTGTGTTTGTCCGTTATATTGTTGTACATAATTATTTGTATCCTCACGTTGTACGTATGGATCCTCCATCTGCTGGTGCATAGCATACATACGTTCATCTGCATTCCCTAAGTCCCTTTGGTCCGGTTCGGCTGGTGGATAAAAAGAGTTTCGACTCTGCGCATCGTTTACAGTATGTTGTGAACGCGGAGTGTAGTTTGGTTGTAAACCATTAAAGCGTGAATGACATTCATTGGCAGTACAACTATTAAATTAGAATATAGTAATTTAATTAATAAAACGAAAATTTTCGTTAATGGCATGCACTAACCGTTTCAAAGCGTCATAAAGAAATTCTTCGTCTTGTATATCTTCCGTTTGCACTTGTTTATGTACAGATTTGATTGTTGTTGTGCTATTTGTACGCGAAACGCTACGTCTACTAATATGATTGGCACAATCGCCAGCAACAGCAGCTCCCATTACACGACCACTGGGAACGCGTGTCAGTGAAGGGCAACGCGCCAACGTTTGTTTCTATAGAAGAGATGTTTAAATTTTTATGTTAGTTCTGCATTTAGTTACAGAAAAAAAAACTTTAAATTTTAGCGCTTACATCCATTATGTTATTATTGTTACGTTGTTGAGATTGCGAACGGCGTCCGGCATATTTTTGTTCCCGTAACAGTTGTTCTTGCTGCTGTTGCATTTTACTCTTATTAGTCACTCGTTGTAATTCACGTAAACTCAATTTATTCTCCCGCAAGAAGTTCCTACGATTACGATCCATCTCTTTATTTGTGGGAAAAAACAATCAAAAATTATTTAGTTTCCCTATTTTGTACAAATAATTCAAATAACAAAAATCTTGCCAATATAAACAGTATGTGTTCCTAGGTTGCTCCTGGCAACCGACAAAAGCACAAACAATGGCAACAGAAGCCTTTGAACACACACTTATTTCTAATCATATGCTGTAATTGCTTTCCGTCGACTGCCATACTTACTGGGGACACTGAAAATACCCTTTAATGTTTCCATGGGTTTCACTGACGCCGCAGAAATTGCACTTTTACTGCGTGTCTCTACCACTCCTCCGTTGCTCATGCATGAGCTACTCTCGTTTCTTCGCTTATTTCCCTCCGTTTTACTGCTTTTACTGCGTTATAAACTCAGACAAAATAAATATTTCTCTCACGAATTGTAAAAATAAAAATTTTCAAAATAAAATTTGAAAAATTTTGAAGTTTACGTTCCACGATTTTGACTTTTTTGTGTGTGACAGCAATTGTGGAATCTCAGTGTCAATTTGTTGACATTCTCCAGAAAAAACTCTCTCTGCATTCTGCAAGTGTATGTCAAAAGTGTACTGTTTGTTTTGATATGGTTTATGGCAGTGGTGCCAAGTTGTTAAAGGAAAGCAAACTGAATGCGTTGTATTTTGAAGGTTATATTAACGATTGTTTTGTGTATATCCGACAGTTAGTACAATTGCAACAAAATTTAATTTTACTTACATATATTTACAAAATATTTTTATGTTTATAATATATTAATGTATAATTTTGAAACAATGATAATTATCCGTTATTCTCATGCATTTCAGCATCTTGTGGATTGGTCAAAAGCCATGCTACCACAAATTTGGCACATAACCCGGCATTATGATGAATGGGTCCATAAACCAGTAGATAGACCGTTGCGTCTTTTCGGCCCAACATATCTGGAGGTATTTACGAAAACTCCGTGGTGGGTTGTACCATTATTTTGGATACCCGTAATTTGCAAGTGCTTGTGGGATGAGTTTTCACCTATTTGGCATACAACCAGCTTAAGCGGAGTAAGCACTTAATTATATTGCCTAATAACTTAGCTAAAATTTGTTTATTTTTTTCAATCCACAGTTAACGCTTTTGACCGCTTATTTTGGTGCCGGTGTACTTTTTTGGACTTTACTTGAATATGTGCTTCATCGCTTTGTATTTCACATGAAGGTGGACGCTAATAAGAATCCACTGTTGTGCACATTTCATTTTATGATACATGGACTGCATCATAAAGTGCCTTTCGATTCGAAGCGTCTTGTTTTTCCACCACTGCCGGGCGTAATAATTGCCAGCATACTTTACGCGCCAATCAGTCTTTTATTGCCACAACCACGTATTTTGTTAGCCGGTGCGCTTTTGGGCTATCTATGCTACGATTTGATGCATTACTACCTCCACTATGGAAATCCTTCAGTGCAACGTACACGCTTCATGTACAACATGAAACGCTATCACTATCAACATCATTTCGCACATCAGGATATGGGCTATGGTATTAGCAGTCCACTATGGGATATCGTATTTAATACACGAATACATTTACGTAAACTACGTTACACATTGCGTTGGCGGTAATTGAAGTTTTAAATTAACGCATTACAAAATATATTTAAGTTTAATATTATTATTATTTAAACATTATTGAAATGTAGATTCCTTCAATGCCGCCTAACAATGGCTTATGAACAATGTTTTTTTTACTAATAGTACATACTTTTCATAAGTAAAATATCACCAAAGAAAAAAAATATATGATAAATCATTCCTAAACCTGTGCGTACACATTATTTTAGTAACACGCATTCAACCACTTTAATGTCGCTGGCTATCGCCAAACTTGATTGATTTTTTATGTACTTTTGGTAGCTTTAATCATTCAATAAGTATTAAGTGCCTTACTATATAGACATTGAGTAGTTTTGTACACATGCAAAAAGAAAACAAACCAAATAAAAAGTTACTTTAGAGAAAAAAAAGTATGTGTGTATTACTAATTTAGTTCCTTAAAGTTAAATGCAAGCGGTCAAACAGCACATTCTACTATTAGACGCAGAAGTGTATTGCTGTTAACGGAAAAAATCAATCGGCAACGTTTCGAATGGAAGGAGCCGTTCCAGTCCGTTACCCACATTTCTCCATATTGAATTGCTAATAACCCCATGTTTGTAAGCCAATAAATCCGTAAAATGAACATTAATAGACAACTTGTATAGTTTATATTTTTAAGAGGTATATTTTTGCTTAATGCAAATTAATGAAAGCGAACTGAACAACAAGTGAAGCAACTAAAGTAATTTTAAAAATATGGTGCAATGATGGAATGCTTCAATGCATGTTCTGCTATTTCAATACAAAAATAAATAGGACGTTTACTACAGTTAAAGCATAAAAAATAAATGTAAATTAGTACTTAAATTAGAGGGCTTTCAGTAGCATATTTGAGTATATGTACGCTTAGTAGTTTACTGCTGCTGTTTGTAAGTTTGTTATTGTGACTTCAACTTCACGCGCCTGTCATATTAAGCATTTAGATTATGATGAGTAAATGAATATAAAAAATATGGTAAGAGTAAAATATTGAGTTCCCTTTCAAAATAGTTAAAAGTTTTATCAAATATATGTTAGCTACATCATCGATATCGATACCATTTTAACAGCGTAGATTAATATGATGTAACTTGTGTACGTATAATACTTTAAACAAATTCATTAAATTTTCATTTTCTTTGCGTTATTTTCTACGGGAATTGCTTCGGATTTGCGCTTCTGATTTATCTTTCCCAGTGGTGCACATGTTGTACTCGCGCCAGTCGAGTCTTTTGTGACCATCTTCCTATTCTCTTGAAGCTCTCTTAATTCACGTTGGATATTCTCGCGCTCAATGAGCAGTATAAGGGAGTTGCAACGTCGTTGTAGTTCAAGTGTTGTGCATGATTTTAAAAAAGAATCGGTCTGAATCTCTGGTGATGAACTGCAAATACAAATTGTTTAAAAAATCACAATTTGATCATTTAGTATGTATTACTTACCGTATAGCGTCATGTAATTGTTTATACACATTTTCCTTGTCAGCACCTAGTTTATGCAGCATACATAACAGAAAACGGTCTTCACGTTCCACATAATTGTTATTCATATTATTGTCATATTGCAAGCGTAGTTGGTGGAATGGTGCACGATAGCGTAACATCTGAAAAATGTTATCAATTTATACTTTACGTACATACTTTTCACTTTCAGTTCACCTCACCTTTTCATCTAGCACGTTTTTCATTGATAATCTTCGTTGCCTCTTCACTTTGCCGCGCTCAATTTGACCCATAATTCTTTCGATATCCTGCAGCTCATGGCAGCGCTCCCAAAATACCGCATTATATTCACTAACCTCCTCGTGCGTTTTACCTTCCACATCGTTTGCAATGTTTTCTATGTCGTCACGTCCGTATATCTCGTTCGCTTTAATAAACTGATCAAAATCACGTTTGGTCCATGTGGTGAAGCCCTGTGTTAAAAGTGATTCCTTTTCGGCAATCTCCTCTTCACTCAGCGGTTCGGCTTCATCGATTTGGCGTTGTTCCTCTCGTTGCATTTTAGTTGCCTCTGAACCCAATTCGGGGTTTTTCGGCACTTCATAACCAACTGTTTTACGGAGATAGAAAAGCTCCTGTTTGAGCAGCTCAAAGAGACGTGGTGGAAAGAATTGAAAATCATGCACTATAGGTTGTTTGGGTGGGCGTGGCACTTTTGGCGCTTTGGATTCGGTAACACATATATTAGCATATGCTGCACATTTAGCTTTACGTTCACGCTTCGGGAGTTCTATCCAATTCTCTAATGCATTTAATTTATGTTTTTCTCTGTAGTCTTCACCCTCAAACTGGTAAACAGAAGTTGAACCGCTCTCACCGACACCTGTATCAACAGTGAATGTGCGTAAAGAGCTCTCTCCCAACTTATCCAGTTTAGCTTTTTCTTCAACAGTCTTCGCCTCACCACGCTCCAAAATGGTGTCGATGTCTTCATCAGTTAATTCAGAGTCTTTGGAAGCGAAGACATGATTTGCGCCAAAACGAATGATATTTAGCATTTCGTCTTTGTTCAACTGTGCCGTTCTATTGTCAACCAAACGTCCTTGTTGTATAACCAATTTGTCAAGACGCAACTTAACTTCAGCACGCTCCACAATCTTTTCTTCCACCGTGTTTTCTGTGATGAAACGGAAAACACGCACCTGCTTCTTTTGACCGATACGATGCGCACGATCCATAGCCTATAAAAAGTAGTTAAAAAACAACTCATTAGATTAACTCGGATACGAATTAAGAATTCAGCTGTGCATACCTGCAAATCCATTTGAGGATTCCAATCCGAATCATAAATGATAACCACGTCAGCGGTTGCCAAATTTATGCCCAAACCTCCAGCGCGTGTTGAAAGCATAAAAACAAATTTGGAACTATTTTCCATATTGTATTCTTGTATTTGTCTGTTACGATCCTCGTGCGGTGTTTGACCATCTAAACGACAATATTGATAGTTACGCCACAAACAATAATCTTCCAGTATATCCAACATGCGTGTCATTTGGGAGAATATAAGTACACGTGAACCTTGTGCTTGCAACTTAGGCAATAATTTATCGAGTATGACCATTTTGCCCGAGTTATAGACTAAATGTGTATCAGTGGTATACGGTGGACCGGGTTCGGCACCATCAAATAGATATGGATGATTGGTGCATTTTCGCAACTGCATCAAAATATTGTGTAGACGCATTTTCTCCAATTTACCCGCACCATTCACCACATCAATATCTTTCATCAATACTTTTGTATACCATTCACGCTGCAGCTTTGAAAGACCGACAAATATTTTAATTTCCTTTTTGGGTTTAAGGCTACTCTCTACCTCAGCCTTGAGACGACGCAGTAAGAATGGTTTCAATACAGCGTGTAAACGTGTTACGAGTGCATCGTCGCCTAGGCAAGTGTTCGTATTGAACCATTCATCGAAATCTTCCGATGAATTAAAGACGTCCGGCAACAAGAAATTTAACAAAGCCCACAATTCGTGCAAGTTATTCTGCAATGGCGTACCGGTGAGTAGTAGACGATTTATTGTTTTAAATTCTCGCAGAATTTCCGAGAGCTTGGACTTTTCGTTTTTTATACGATGTCCTTCGTCAATAACCATATAACGCCAATTGAATTTCTTGAAAACAGACTTTTCACGGATACACATTTCATACGAGGTGACGCAAACATCCCATTTTCCTGGTAATAATACATTACGTATAAATGTGTTTCGTGCGTCTTTGTCACCAATGACACAGACAGCTCGTAAAGAAGGACACCATTTTTTTAATTCGTTAACCCAATTTTGTAAAGTAGATTTGGGTACAATGATAATATGTGGACCAGCTTGATTTCTACAAGGAATGATGTTATAAATTTATATAAATTGTAATTAAATCCAGTAAACTTACTTGAAATGTTTGAGATAGCCAAGCAAAGAAATCGTTTGTAAAGTTTTACCCAAACCCATTTCATCGGCCAATATACCATTTATACCGTTTTCATATAGCGATATCATCCAGTTCAAGCCACGCACTTGATAGTCGCGCATTTCGCCATTTTTAATGTAACTGGGCGAACTCTCGAAACGAAAAATTTCATTCGATTGTGTATCATCCGCCAACAATTCGTTATCTTCCTCCCGCTCGGTCTTCCGTTGACGCTGGCTACAAAAGATTTTTATTAATAACTATAGAGATTTTCTTTTACTTAAATGCGCTTACTCTGCAACGCCAACTTTTTGCTTCTCTTTGTTTTTGTTCTTTTTCGATCGTCCTTTAGGTTTGGTTGGGCTTTTCGAACTATTTGTCATGAAATGTGTAAAGATTTCTGTTTGCTTCAGGAAAAATTCAAATCGTTTGTCTCGATCATTTTCAAGCTTGTTGTCGAAATCTACCTTTTTCCCAGCAGTGGATGTTGTTGCCTCCATAGTTTTTGCCTCCGAAGTTTTTTCAATCTATAAGACATTGGATGGATGCATTTAAAAAAACGTATTATTTTGGCGCGTTTTTTTAAACAAGATAGCAGCCGGCGGGTCCAGCTGTTCGCATGGCCATAGAAATGCATATATGTATGTGTATGTATATTTGTATAAGAATGAGTAAATAAGACTTCTGCCCATATTTCCAAGCTGTCGATTTTAACTTACCAAGTTGTTGTTAGCTTCCATTACTTCAGCTTTCACTTCTTCTTTGATCATAGCCCTTTGCTTAACAATATTTTTTTAAATACTTGAATGAATATTATTTCATTTCTTTTTAGATATAAATTGTATTTTTCACGAGTATTGAATTTTGCAATTTGCATACGAATTCGCACAATCAAATGTGACAGACGAACCAAGGTATAGGGGGACGTAATAATGGTAAATAAAACAAGCAAAAAAGAAAGTAAAACAAGAACACGAAAGGGAGCGCTAAATTCGGGTGTAACCAAACATTTTAATTACAGTGGAACTTCTCTAACTCGAATCACCATATTCCACAAAAAAACTTCGAGTTATAGAATTTTCATTAAAAACATACAATTTTTAAAAAAGCTGTAAAATATAGATTTATACCCAATTTTATTTATTTACTCCGCATAAAGTTTTATGCCCATAGGTTAAAACGTGTATTCTGTAATTTTGTTTGTTGCAGTTCACTATTGTTTGACTCTTGACGTCTGTATCCTATGCCTTTGTTATATGATTTATGCAATCCATAAGTGTAATATCATATTTTTTATTCGCCTCATTACGATATAGAGAGGCTCTTTTAAAATTCCGCCTCGATAGTACAATTTAAAATTTTATATTATACCCTGATCGAATAGTTCGATTTATAGAAGGATATTTGTATGAAACTTGACTTCCATTGCCCATTCAAGAGTTCGAGTTATGGAGAACTTCGAGTTAAGGAAGTTTGAGTTATGGAAAGAAATTTGTATGGAATTTGATTTCTAAACGCTATTGCCGATTCAAAAGTTCAAGTTATAGAGATATTCGAGTTATAGAAGTTCGAGTTATGGAAGTTCCACTGTATATTCTCACAATTTATTTATTTATTTACTTTTTTTAAGAATATATAAAATTTGGCCCATATATTCAGCATTAAGTCATCTAGAATAACGAAAATCATTATATATGTTATATATGAGTGGCTGGCATAATTCCTGGACTGACTTCAACAATTATTGCCATCATGTTACACCATATGCAATTATAATTTTGGTACGATATCTCACATATTAACTGAAAATATAACGTATGTATACATATGTATTTGTAAAATATAATGTTAGGAATGTATATAGTATAGCTGGGAGATTTAACAATTTTTGCACAGAGTTACATTATGTAAAGTAAAATATTACCTCTGAATTGTTATAAAATATCTGAGAGATTTGCCGATATTTTATTAACAAATTAACCACGGACACCGAAGTCTTTATGTTCGCTATCATGGACCCTGAAAAGATATAGATCGATTCTGACAATGCACAAATATTTATTCCGATATCTTCATGGGAATCGATTTTTATATTTATATATTTATTTTTATTATTGATTGAACGAATCTGCTTTTAATCAAATTTGGGTTATATGGAAAGTGGGCGTAATTGGGAACCTATTTCACAAATTTTCAACTCATAATATTAGAATATTAAGATAATGTTGTGCATCAAAATTTTGTTGAGATGGGTCGAGCAGTTGCTAAGATATCGATTTTGACCCATAAGTGGGCAACACTACGCCCATTTGCGATTTTTTTATCATCCTCCTGATCATTTTGAATAGTTTTAAGTGTCACAAACGACCGTTAGGAGTACAAAACTATTATACTCTGTCCAATATGTTACGTGAGTGTAAAAAAAGTGTTTTTATTTTGGTATGATTTATGGCAGTGGTGCCAAGTTGTTGAAAGAAAGCAAACTGAATGCGGCAT
Organism: Zeugodacus cucurbitae; assembly: GCF_028554725.1. Classification (NCBI taxonomy): domain Eukaryota; kingdom Metazoa; phylum Arthropoda; class Insecta; order Diptera; family Tephritidae; genus Zeugodacus; species Zeugodacus cucurbitae. The sequence continues at coordinate 16,030,888 of NC_071671.1, forward strand.
TTTTTTAAGGTTATATTAACGATTGGTTCGTGAATATCCGACAGTTAGAACAATTTCATTTAAATTTGGTTTTACATATATTTACAAAATACTTATTTTTGTTGAGAAAATAGTAATGAAAATTAAAAAGAAAAACAATTGGCAACGTTTCTAATGAAACGAGCCGCTATTTAACTGCACTATTCCAGTCACTGTTACAGCCCGTTACTCACATTTTTTCAAGTTGAATTGCTACTCACCCCATGGTTGTACCCCAATAAATCTGTAAAATGAAATTTACTAGACAACTTGTATAGTTTATATATTTATAAGAGCTTGTGCACGCTTAATACAAATTAAAGAAAGCGAACAAGACATTAAGTGAAGCAACTAAAGTAATTTTAAAAATATGGTGCATTGATGGAATTTTCAATGCTTGTTCGGCTGTTTCAATACAATAAATACATACGTTTACTATAGTTTTAGCATAAGAATGAAAATTTACTTAAATTAGTGGGTTTTCAGTAGTATATATGAGTACATATACGCTTATTAATTTACTGCTGCTGTTGATATATTGGTTTTTGTGGCTCCAACTTCATGCGCTTGTTGTATTAAGCATTTAGATTATGATGAGTAAATGAATAAAAAAATATGGTAAAAGTGACATATTGATAATGCTGCGTATGTTGATCTCCCCTTAAATAAAATAGTGAACAGTTGTATCAAATATATGTTGGATACATCATCGAAATCGCTACCTTTCTAACAGCGGTCGGTTGTATTATAGATAAATATAATGTAGTTTATGTATGTATAATACTTTAAATCTATTTTTTCTTCTTCTTTGCGTTCTTTTCAACGGGCATTGCTTCGGATTTGCGCTTCTGATTGGTCTTTGCCGGTGGTGCACTCGTTGTACTCGCACCAGTCGAGTTCTTAGCGGCCTTCTTCTTTTTCTCTTGACGTTCTTTTTCTTCGAGTTCAATATTCTCGCGCTCAATGAGCGTTATAAGTGTGTTGCATCGTCGTTGTAGTTCGAGTGCTGTGCGAGATTTTATAAACCAATCGAAGCGAAACTCTGGTGATGAACTGTAAACACAAATGTTTTAAAAAACCATAATTTGACAATTTAGTATTTATTACTTACCGTATAGCGTCACGTAACTCCTCATACACATTTTCCTTATCAAAACCGAGTTTATGCAGCATGCATACCAAAAAACGGTCTTCTCGTTCCACATAATTTTTACCTTTATTATTGCCATATTGAAGGCGTAGTTGGTGGAATGGTGCACGATAGCGTGACATCTGAAAAATGTTATCAATTTATACTTTGTGTTCATAGTTTTCACTCACTTCACTTCAGCTCACCTTTTGATCTAGTGCTTTCTTGATTGATAATCTTCGTTGTATCTTCGCTTCGCCTCGCTCGATTTGACCCATAATTCTTTCGATATCCTGCAGCTCATGACAGCGTTCCCAAAATACCGCATTATATTCAATAACCTCCTCGGGCGTTTTGCCTTCCACATCTTTTGCAATGTTTTCTATGTCGTCACGTCCGTATTTCTCGTTCGCTTTAATGAACTGATTAAAATCACGTTTGGTCCATGTGGTGAAGCCCTGTGTTAAAAGTGATTCCTTTTCGGCAATCTCCTCTTCACTCAGCGGTTCGGCTTCATCGATTTTGCGTTGTTCCTCTCGTTGCATTTTAGTTGCCTCCGAACCCAATTCGGGGTTTTTCGGCACTTTATAGCCTACTGTTTTACGGAAGTAGTAAATCTCCTGATCGAGCAACTCAAAGAGACGTGGTGGAAAAAATTGAAAATCTTGCACTATAGGTTGTTTGGGTGGACGTGGCGCTTTCGGCGCTTTTGGTTCGGAAACACGCAAAGCCTCTCGGAAATATGCATCTACAGCATAATTGGCTTTACGTTCACGCTTCGGCGGTTCGATCCAATTTCCCAATGCATTTAATTTCTGTTTTTCTCTGTAGTCTTCACCCTCAAACTGATAAACAGAAGTTGAACCGCCCTCACCGCCACCAGTGTCAACAGTGAATGTGCGTAAAGAGCTTTCTCCCAACTCATCCAGTTTAGCTTTATCTTCGGCAGTCTTCGCCTCACCACGCTCCAAAATGGTGTCGATGTCTTCATCAGTTAATTCAGAGTCTTTGGAAGCGAAGACATGATTTGCGCCAAAACGAATGATATTTAGCATTTCGTCTTTGTTCAATTGTGCCGTTCTATTGTCTACCAAACGTCCTTGTTGTATAACCAATTTGTCAAGACGCAACTTAACTTCAGCACGCTCCACAATCTTTTCTTCCACCGTGTTTTCTGTGATGAAACGGAAAACACGCACCTGCTTCTTTTGACCGATACGATGCGCACGATCCATAGCCTATAAAAAGTAGTTAAAAAACAACTCATTAGATTAACTCGGATACGAATTAAGAATTCAGCTGTGCATACCTGCAAATCCATTTGAGGATTCCAATCCGAATCATAAATGATAACCACGTCAGCGGTTGCCAAATTTATGCCCAAACCTCCAGCGCGTGTTGAAAGCATAAAAACAAATTTGGAACTATTTTCCATATTGTATTCTTGTATTTGTCTGTTACGATCCTCGTGCGGTGTTTGGCCATCTAAACGACAATATTGATAGTTACGCCACAAACAATAATCTTCCAGTATATCCAACATGCGTGTCATTTGAGAAAATATAAGTACACGTGAACCTTGTGCTTGCAACTTAGGCAATAATTTATCGAGTATGACCATTTTGCCCGAGTTATAGACCAAATGTGTATCAGTGGTATACGGTGGACCGGGTTCGGCACCATCAAACAGATATGGGTGATTGGTGCATTTACGCAACTGCATCAAAATATTTTGTAGACGCATTTTCTCCAATTTACCCGCACCATTCACCACATCAATATCTTTCATCAATACTTTTGTATACCATTCACGCTGCATCTTTGAAAGACCGACAAATATTTTAATTTCTTTTTTAGGTTTAAGACGACGTTCCACCTCAGCCTTGAGACGACGTAATAAGAATGGTTTCAATACAGCGTGTAAACGTGTAATAAGTGCATCGTCGCCTAGGCAAGTGTTTGTATTGAACCATTCATCGAAATCTTCCGATGAATTGAAGACATCCGGCAACAAGAAATTTAACAAAGCCCACAATTCGTGCAAGTTATTCTGCAATGGCGTACCAGTAATCAGTAGACGATTTGCTGTTTTAAATTCTCGCAGAATTTCCGAGAGCTTGGACTTTTCGTTTTTGATACGATGTGCTTCATCAATAACCATATAACGCCAATTGAATTTCTTGAAAACAGACTTTTCACGGATACACATTTCATAAGAGGTGACGCAAACATCCCATTCACCTGGTAATAATACATCACGTATAAATGTGTTACGAGCGTCTTGGTCACCAATGAGACAGACGGCGCGCAATGAAGGACACCACTTCTTGAATTCATTCACCCAATTTTGTAAAGTGGATTTGGGTACGACGACAATATGTGGACCAGCTTGATTTCTACAAGGAATGATGTTATAAATTTATATAAATTGTAATTAAATCCAGTAAACTTACTTGAAATGTTTGAGATAGCCAAGCAAAGAAATCGTTTGTAAAGTTTTACCCAAACCCATTTCATCGGCCAAAATACCATTTATACCGTTTTCATATAGCGATATCATCCAGTTCAAGCCACGCACTTGATAATCGCGCATTTCTCCACCTTTAATGTAACTGGGCGAACTCTCGAAACGAAAAATTTCCTTCGATTGTGTATCTTCCGCCAACAGTTCCTCATCTTCCTCCTGCTCCGTCTTACGGTGACGATGGCTACAAAATATTTTTATTAATAACTGTAGAGATTTTTACTTAAACGCGCTTACTCAGCCCCGCCATCTTTTTCCTTCTCCTTGTCTTTGTCTTTGTTCTTCTTTGGTCGTCCTTTAGGTTTGGTTGGGCTTTTCGAACTATTTGTCATGAAATGTGTGAAGATTTCTGTTTGTTTCAGCAAAAAATCAAATCGTTTGCCTCGATCATTTTCAATCTTGTTGTCGAAATCGACTTCCTTCTCAGCAGAGGATGTTGTAGCCTCCGAAGTTGTTTCATTCTGTAAGACATTGGATTCATATTAAAAAACCTATTATTTTGCCGCGTTTTTTTAATAGCATGCTGGCCCGGCATTTCCAGCTGTTCGCATGGCCAAACAAATGCCAAACCAGCGGCGTTGCTTGTTCCGACATGCCATGTATATGTATGGATATATGTATAAGTATGCGTAATTGAGACTCATGCTCACATTTCTAAATGGTTGATTTTCACTTACCGAATTGTCGTTAGCTTCCATTACTTCAGGTTTCACTTCTTCTTTGGACATAGTCCTTTGCGTAACAACGTTATCTTGAATACTTTATTTAATAGTTTTTCAGTTTTTTCAGATATAAATTGTGTTTTTCACGAGTATAAAATTTTGCAAGTTGCAGACGAATTCACAGAATGAAATATGACATACGAAACAAAGTTGAATAAAACAAGCGAAAAACGAGCGGTAGAAAAGATGCTCCACAGGGTTGCATGTTGAATATCAACGGCGTTGCATTTATAATGGGAGGCCTAAGATTTTTTAATGAAAAAAATCGTGTTTATTTGCGTTAGAGAGAAGCCAGTCGAAGAGAATATTCAAATGTTCAAACAAACATGTAGCACTTGTGGTACAACGCTGCATTTAAATATCTTTTTAAGCATGCTTCTTAGCTGGATAAATACCTAAATATGCACAACAAATGTTTTTTTTTACATCTAAGCTTCGAGGAGCATTCTTTCGTTCGTAGACTTAAACGACACTTCTATAATATCCTAATGTTTTTAAATTGAAATCAAAGATACTCTTTGAAAGAAAACGTAACGAAAGGACGAGTTGACTCGTCTGAAACAGGTCGTTGCGCGTTTGTTATTATTGTGAATGGTCTAAAATATGTGAAACAGAATTTGGTAGCACTGGTAGTAGTGGCGATAGCAATTTAATGCGGTATCAGATTAATGTTGTGCTTGAATTCAACTGGATAACTTTGTTGTTGTTTTAACATGTACAAGAGAGCAGCTCCTAAACATAGCAGAGAAATTGCGATTCGAAGACGGCAAAAATAATTGTGTTGGCTAAAGTTTCTAGTTAATTGCATAAGTAGGTAGTCAAATAAAACACACTAAATATAGCGGATTAATACTTTACATTACTTTTTATTACACTGTAAATTAACTTAACAGCTAACATTTCGTATTAAACACCTTACACATAAATTATTTAAGTACTAATTTTAGTCAGTAGAAAATTCGAATTTTAATACCATTTAGAAATTGCTTAACTTCTCGTAAAACCTTAAGGCCCACCACCACCACCGCCGATGCGCTGACACCCTGTAATGCACCACAACATATTATCACCGCCACCATCCGATTCCCCGTCCTAGCTATCGCTTTTTTGCGTTTTCTGCATCACCTGACGCAATTGTGGGAAACTACTCTTTGTAGGTGGTGGATGCAAACGGGAGCACAACGATATAAATGGTTCATATAAAGACGGACGTTCCATCGCATTTACTGTGTAATGTTTAATACGTTCACGAGCACACCAACTATTTGCCCGATTCAAGACAGACTCCACTGGATCTGGCTGCTGTTGTTGTGCTTGTGGCTGCGTCACTTGTATAGGTGGCGATGCTGGTGAGTCACGTCTGTTGCGTGCACGCATATTAGCCAAAACTATTATGGCAACATTATCTTTTTTCTCCTTGTTACGATCAATATCTGTTTTAATATCTGCCAACATATCTAAACTACTGGGATCAGTAGGATCATATACCAATACATAACCATCTGGGAAATAAAGATAGTGGCGTGGCAGTTGTCCCTTGCCCTGTAGCCCAGCACTGTCATAAATACGTAGAGTTTCGCGTGAGCCACCACGTCCTGTATCCACACTAGCAACATATATATCTTCTATCGTGGGGTGGATTTCCTAAAAACGGTAAGCGAAACATTTAAATTAGTTGATAAAAATTGTGTGGGTGTTATGATGATGCCTACCGTATCCATATTGACATTTCCATAAATTAGTTGCTCCAACAACGCCGTTTTGCCAACACCTTTCATACCGCATACTAGTACTTTGCCAACTTTACCTATTTTTGCAGTCAACATAACGACTGAATTTTGTTTTGTTCAAAGTTTTGCGAATTAATTTGTTTACGAAAACAAATTGTTGATAACCCCAATTTAACAAAATTTCACAAATCAGCTGTTTTCCAGCGTTGCATCTGGGCAATTTGCCAGTGAAATTAGAATATTGTCTTATGTGGTGTTTACAATATTAAGCATTGGAATATATTGCTGGTAATAGTTATTAATTACAGAAGTTGATCATATTATAAAAATATATTATAGCTGTCATCGATTGGCTAACTGCTATAGACAAGCCGATCGAACAAACTTTCCAAATTTCCTTACAAACTGGCAGCACTGAAATTGAATTGTATATACTTGGTCGCACCGAACTCTTCAACCATCGTCTATGTCTAACGTTTTCTGCAACAAATTTAATTTTTATTAAAGTTTTTTATTCAATAAATTCACTACAAAAATACTATCGATTTATCTTCGCCTGCCCTTTTCAATTTCAAATTTGTGTATAACAATTTTTATTATTTTGACAGTGATATGTTCTTTGAGCCGTTCACAATAGTAAAATGGTTCTAAAATGAGTAAAACAAAACTTGGTAGCACTCAGCAAGCGACTATTGAAATTTTAATGATGTATTCGCATACTCTCCAGCACGAATTCAACTAGATATCTTTGTTGTTGCTTTCACATATAAAATTTTTGACAGGCGAGCAGCGCCCAAAGATAGCGAGCAGAGAAGTGACCAATCGATGGCAGCTTATGTATATGATATAATAATTATTTTCTTCAGTTCTTTTTATAGAAACAAATGCTAAGCAGAATCAATAATAGTTATCTCGACTCTTAAGTAATTGCTGTAAAATGTATTTTATAAAAAATATAAATTTAAAATATAAACTATGCAATACGAATAATGTATAATTATAAAATAAAGTATACAAAAAAAAAAATTGAAATAAAAAAAATAATTTTGCGATCCTGCCAGGAGTCGAACCTGGAATCTTCTGATCCGTAGTCAGACGCGTTATCCATTGCGCCACAGGACCGATATAAAATATTGCGTCAAAAGCTGCAAATAAATTTCAGCATAAAAGCTTTACTTTACTGTACGAAGAGCACCGCCTTCACCATTATCAAAGGGGACATGGCAATGTACATACATACATAAATTTGAAAATATAAACTTGAAAGTTTTAACGCTAGACATTTCTAAATATAGCTGAATATACTATGTGCGTGTGTTTATATTTGCACACGTTCGAATAACCAAATAAATAAACAAATGCATAAAAACAGTCATAAACATGTTTATTCAGCAATTGAACGCCGTTTGTCTGTATTTCTGCAGCGCGTGTGGACAGTGGTGGAAGCACAACAACAACATTAATAACAGCAATTGTGAATTAATAAGAAACTACCGGCTACTTCGTAGCAAACGAAAGAAACATAAGTAAATTGTATGTACTCGCATACATATGTACATACATACATATTTACATATAGAAATACGAGGACGGCGGCAGAGGAATGTTATATATGTACATACATATGTATGTACATGTTGTGCAATAGATAACACTATCTTTTAAAGAACTTAGTGCTAAGTTCAAGCCCCTGTTTTGGAAAATAGTGAATATGCTTCGTTCTTTGGTTAGCATGGTACATGGAGAATCTCAACAAAACTTCAACACAACTACCATTTACATAGAAAACTACTTTTAAACTTTCTTCAGGGTTTCGGAGATTGAAAAAGGGTATTTTTTTTAAATAAATACACTCATTTATTTCATTTAAACAATTCAGCATATCAAATACTCTTATTTAAACAGAATTTTGTGAAACTTTTATCTAATAATTCCGAAAACTCATACATCTAAAAAATATGCTCTCGCCGTAGACAGCATAACTCCTTATGGATTCATATAAAATCAATAAACCAAAAATATTTAAATTGTAGATGGATTAATATCGTTTTCTTGAATGAAGGAAAAATAATAAATATATATTCAATGTTGAATTTTTGACAGAATTTGAACAAAAAACAATTTTTTGGTGTTTTAACCCCATTTATTGGCTCGAGAAGATTAGTTGTAAATAAAACCCTTCGTTCAAGAACTAGATAATGTTCTTTATTATAAAAAAAATATATATAAACTTTTCGAATAATCCTGTTCACCGGCTTAAAAAATTGAGTTTTGAGATAAACGTTTTTAAAGTATAAAATTTGAAGCTGACGTGGCCTGATGGGCGGAGTTTCTAAAGAGTCTATCTCTTAAAATTTGACTCAAATCGATTTGAATTTTTTGGAAAATATTTTGAACTTATTGAAACTAGACGAAAGAAAAATTCAAATTTTGAAACCTAACCCCTTGAAAAAAGTTGATAGGTCGTTCTCCAGCAAAAGAAAGGCAAAACGGCTATTTATTTAATACATAATACTAATTCAAAACTGAAATAACGAATTTTTTTTGCAAGAGAACAAACAAAATCAAGTGTTTTTATCACATGTTTTCGTTCTATTTTCGTTTGTATTTCATAGATATGTATGTATATATATTTATATTTGTGAAAAATAATAAAGAAAATATACAGCACGCATGCACTAATTTATTTCATATTTTTTGTTTGGGTTTTGCAAGCATTGCTGCTGAAAACACACTTATCGCGTTTTGTTGCTTTATTTTTTTTTCTAGCATGTGCTTTAACGAATTTCGTAGGTGTGTCTCGCTTGACCGAGGCAACCGAATTCTAATCTCTTAAAACGACACACGGCATGGCAATAAAATCAATACATACATACATACATACATTTTGTCTAACTGATGCGCCATGTGCTATAAATACAAACATACATTTATTTATATATATATGTATGTATGTATATATAAACTACTGCTATTTATGTAAATATTGTTTGCTCATTGCCTTATCAAATTGTTGATTCTTCTATAAATTTGCTGCCATTAATTGGGGTTTTGGACTATTCATATACATACACACAAACATACATATGCACAGTACTCGTATACCGGCTATCAGTTAATTTACATATTAGAGTATATACTGGGTGTTCCGAGAAGAACAAGTCTGAAATAAAATTTAGAGAATTATTGTTGAAATTTTCTGGCTACTGAAAGAGGATCAGTGACAACTGCCATAATTCAAAATTAACGAGTAATGAATGTAACCGAACCTTTTATACTCTGGTAATTTATTTATTTATTTTTTTAAATAACATTACATAATAAGTATACGAGTATGTATGGCATAAAGTCGATTGTAAGTTTGAAATCCCTGATATTAGGTATATGGGAGCTGGGGTAAATTATGACCCGATTTCACTAATTTTTGGCACGGAGACATATTATTAGCAGAAAAATATTCTCTCTGAATTTCTTCAAAATATCTGAGAGACTTACCTATATTTTCGGTAAAACAGTTATGAGAAACACTGAGGTCCTCATATTCGATATATGGGGGCTTAAAAACTTATGGTCAGATTTCGATTAACATATCATTGGGATGTTAGGAAAATATTATGAACCGAATTTCCTTGAAATTGGTCGAGTAGTTTCGGATATATGGATTTTGACCCATAAATGAACGGAGCCACGCCCATTTCAAATTTTGTATATCAATTTGAGTACAGTCCTTTTGTCATCTTCTGTGTTATATTTTTATTGAAATTTAAGTTTTCTGGTGTTTTTCCTTACTGAATTAAAGCATTTTTATTAGTTTTCAAGAAAACCTTTGTATGGGAGGTGGGCGTGGTTATAATCAGATTTACTCCATAAGGTAGTGCCTAAAGGAAACGACCCTAGAGAGTTTCGTTGATATACCTTTACCAGTTTACGAGATATGTATTTAGTTGCAAGCGGGTCCACACCCTCTTTCCCAAAAAACTTACATCTAAATTTTAAGTAATTTTAATTTAATATTTTTTTCACTTTTTAGCCGACTTTTAATTTTCTGGTTTTATTTAAAAATAATCAGTATAATAATGAAGTAAGTACAAACCTAAATACTTGCTTTTAATAGGTCAAGATTCCAAAACATTCACAGTATATTCCATATGTGTATACTTTTTATTTGCCAAAGCTGAATAATATTAAATAATGTCACTTTCTCTCAAAACAGTTTCATATATGCTATGACACTACAATATAATATTATAAACTGAAGGATTGCGATATTTTGTTTAGTAATTCCTATAATTCGTCAGAATGACAATACATAATAAATTGTACTTACAAATACAAACATACATACATATTTATTAATTGTTTATTTTTTTTTTTAATTATTTACAAAGTGTTAATAAATTTTAATCATTACACTTGTTTTCATACAAATTAGATTTTATTGCATAAAATGTACATACACACATATATGTATTTCATATTCATATTAAAATCGCAATTCACAAAACTAATTAAGTCTGTCTGAATGCTCCAAGCATTATCGTCTGCAGAACCTTTTGCCCAATGCCATAAAATGCTGATAATGAAATGACTCGTAAAAAAGTCTGAGAAATATTATTTAATATAGTATAAGCTTTCAAATTATCAAATAAGCGATTTTTATGTATATATATACTTACATACATCCATATGTATATACAAATTTACTTTGGCACAAAATACAAGCATAATTGTTTTCAGCTTAGATTAGTCGTGGAGAGCACAAAAACATTAACATTACAAAATCAAAAAAATCAAAAGAATTAAAAAAATCATGGCAATCAACAATATTATTTTCAAATAAAATATTGCTCACGAAAGTAAAGCATGGGAAGCTTTCAAAATTCATTATGCACCAAGTGAAAATTAATGTGTCAATAAAAGTGATGAAAAGTTGCTCATACGCACGGTGACACCACCCACAAACACGCTGCAGGTGGTAACAGTCGGTGGTATGCTTTACTAGTATATATACAGTGTTGTTAAGAAATATAGCATAAATTATATAGCGAGAGTAAAATATGACTATTCGGTTTTAAGAGGTTAGGTGGGTTACAAACTTTGAAATATTAAAAAACAAATATATATATTTAAAAAATTCTCCGAAAATTCGGTCCGAATAAAATTTTATTATATAAACCCTTTGAAAGTTTCGTCCATTAGAACAATTTAAAACTTTAAACGCTTTTATCTCGAAACTCAATTTTTTAAGCCAGCGTACACGACGATCTTGAAAACTTATGATACAATTTTATTCAAATTTTACACACATCTTTGAAATAACATTATCCAGTTATTGTACTATAGTATACAATACAGTATTTTATTTACAACTAATTTTTTATAGACAATTTTTGGCGAAAATTTGGTTAAAAGTCCGTAAAAAATGCAAGAACTGTATTATCTACACCCCTACATAAGCAATTAATTTTAACTACCTTATATTACCAACAGAATATTATATAGAACAGAATCAAAAGTTTTTCAATCTCAAGCAAGTGCTGCTACTTTTCCGAGCACTACTATATGTACATACATTTATACTTAAATATTTATACATATACTTAAATTGCATTTTGTCAATGCTACTGATATCTTTACTTAACATAGGTGTCTAAATCATTTATAAGTACTGTGGTTTCGCTTGATAAATTCCTTTTTGCTATCTGAAATTTTGCTAAATTTTTGATATTTTGTTGTTGTGCACGAGAGCATAAGCGTGCTGTTATTATTTATAATTATCATTTTTGGTTTCTTGTTTACGGCATGGAGTTTACGTAGACATTTTATGAGAATTCCAAGTTAGTTGAGACCACTTTGAAATCAGTATTTATAGACTTCCTGTGATAAGTGTGAGATTTTTGATTAAATTTACTTTTTTGGTGGTTTTATCAAGCGATTTGTACGAAGGGCATATCAATGAGGAAGAATATATTTAATATTAAAGACAAGGTCAAAAAGCAATAAGTTTTCAAAAACATATTACATAATCATAATTAGTATAATATAGAAAATTATTAAAAAAAGGAAGTCTGGCAACGCCCATTTCTAAATGATATTTTATAACTTCTAACTTTTTGAACGACTTGGAAAAACCAAATTTGGTTCTCAAGACGTGCTTTTAGCACAATTTTTTCATTTTCTTGCCATAGTGGAAATCGAAACCGTAAATACAATAGATTCAATCGGTTCATTACCTCATTATTATATTTGGTATATTATATTGGTGTCGTTCCGTTTCGACCTTTTATCGTATATCTCGGTCTATGTGTGAGATGACTTAACATAATAATAACATTCAATAAGAGCTACAAAATAAATAAAAAAATATTAGCCGTGAGATTTCAATAAAATTCTTTATTCCTATGAGCACGTTTCTAGAAGTCCAGACGCTAAACACAATTTTCGACGGTTTTCAAGTATAAATCGACCGATACTGCTGCCATTTCACGTTCGATATTCATACGACGTTCATCTATCGTAACTAGCTTGTTGGCATAGACCATACACTTGACGTAGCCCCACAGGAAATAGTCTAACGGTAGTAAATTTTTATAATTTTAACTCGTTGTTGGATCGTAAATCTTTCCCTGATGAAATGGCTTACTGAAGATGAATGTCAAAAGAGCGAGAAAAAAATGGCGTCGTTTGCAGTCTATCTTTTGTAATGTCCCTATTGAAAAGCCCTTTATTAATTATACCCTGAACAGGGTATATTAAGTTTGTCACGAAGTTTGTAACACCCAGAAGGAAGCGTCGGAGGCCCTATAAAGTATATGTATATATAAAAGATCAGTATGTTGAACTGAGTCGATTTAGCCATGTCCGTCTGCCTGTCTGTATATATACGAACTAGTCCTTCAGTTTTTAAGATATCGTTTTGAAATTTTGCAGATGTTATTTTCTCTTCAAGAAGCTGCTTATTTGTCGGAATTGCCGATATCGGACCACTATATCATATAGCTGCCATACAACCTGAACTATCGGAATCAAGGGTTTGTATGGAAAACTTCCGCATTTTACTACATATCTTCACGAAATTTGGTGTGAGTTATTGTTCATAGAAATAATTTAATCTCCGAAAAAGTTGTTCAGATCGGTTCACTATAGCATATAGCTGCCATACAAGCTGAACGATCGGAATCAAGGGCTTGTATGGAAAATTTTCGTATTTGACGTGATATCTTCACGAAATTTGACATGGATTACTGCTTAAGGTAATAATATAATCTACGAAGAAATTGTTCAGATCGGTTAACTATACAACTTTAATGTATCTAGCAAACAACCCGGCTAAAAGGAATTAGTAAAATGTTTTCTTTTTTTTTATTTACTCTTTCTTACGTCTTTAGATTTGCTTAAACACATAGTTACTAAAAGAAATGCACCTGTGAAGGGTATATTACCTTCGGTACAGCCGAAGTTAATGTTTTTTCTTGTATTAATCATCATATTAATAGCATAAATAAGTCAATGCCTTCACTCTTCCGAATACTAAGTATATATTGAGTCGTTCACTAAGTAATTAAATTTTTTATTGCAATTTAAACAATTTAAATTTGTAAAACATTTTATGCAATTACATGTTCTCTACTTTGATCGAATACATTTTGCCATTTTCGACGATTTGCATCGAACAACGACTTTACTTTATCCACAGCAGCTTGAAGAGGCCTTCCAATAAATGGTGCATCCTCAATAAAAAAAATACCTATAAAACATACTGCATCAGCTGTTCAAATATATATATATAGCGGTTAAGTGCGAAGTTGGTTGCGAAAAAATTAAATACGAAATTGTTTACGGCTAAAATAGCTCTCTCAGGTAGTCATGAATGATTAGTATAATTAAATTACAAATCTGGAAGACTTTTTAATTATTCATCTTTTGGTTGCAAAAGCCAAATATATTGTGTATCTTCATACAATTGAAATTTGTCAATATCTAACAATTGTTCGAAAGTTTCAAGCGAATAATAAATTTTCTGAAATGAAAAACACATTATGCCTTAGGAAAAAAGTTTTGATAATTTATTATTTTAATTTTATAAAATTTAGCAGAAACGATTATTAATGTTGCAAAATAATTATATATTTCTATTTGTTTATAAATAAGTTAATCAATTATTTATTTGATGCCTAAAAAAGCTTTTGAGTACGTACAATAGAAGCGAATTTATAAGTTTTGAGAATTTCTTTCTTTGACCACCATAGTAGCCAAGAACTGATAAATTAATCATAAAATATTTAAACAGATTTTTTTTAACTTTAACCGCAAATGCTTCCCCTACATAGAAACACACAACCTAGATTACATTTTTAAATATATCGTAAAGGATATAATCATTTTCTTACACTTTGAAAAAAGGGAAGTTCTAGTGTCACATGATATTTCACTCTATCCAGATTTTTCATAAACAATAAAAACAAAAATAAACAAACACATCTAATTTGACATTCTGTGACATTTCACATTGACAAATTGCTGTCTGTGTCACTGAAACCTAACTTTGATGGTTTTATTAGTATTTTTCTCTGATGATTATACATCGGAATTAAAATTGCAATTAAAGTTTTCGAATGCCAATTTGTCGAATCATACGATTTCGCTAAATAATTTTCTCTGCTACGCTCTCAGAGTTGACGGTCGGCTGTCCATCAACACTACACTGTAAACTCTAACAGAGCTTAGTGCCAGTAAATTTACATTAACCCATTGCTCTCATAAAATATTATATGTATGTACAAGTTTACTTGAATATTAATGTTATGCAGCTTTGTATGTGTAGTGTAGTAGCGCATCGTAACCGGCTTCGCTGCATACAAATGTATATAAGTATGTAGCTAGTATTTCTGCCGGTCGCGGTCTTGACTTGTTAACAGTATCGCTTATCGCCTCCCAGAAATGTTTAGTCACTTCTTAGCGCGTTGTTTACGCGACTTTAAATATCGCTTATGTATATAGAATGAAGAGCGCGAAAAATCATACATACATACATATGTATGTATAATAAATGTAATAACGAACCGGCTGATTTTCGTAAGATCGAGATGTTTGGAGCCATTGTACGCATGGTGGTTGCTGCCGACGTCGCTGTTTTGGGCAGTGACTTTGACTTTGCTGATAGAATGTGGATACGTATGTTTGTATATATGAGTACACTTATGTACAATTACAGATGTATTAAAATGTACATGAATCTGTGCATAAAAATCATTTCGTTAAACGTTTGCAATTTTTTCATGCTCCTCTCTCTGGAGCTTTTTTTATTTGACAGCTATACATCAATGCGTACCGCTAAGAAATTGATGGGTGAGTGACCTATATATTTGAGTATATGATTTGTGAAGTATTTTGTACTGCAAACGGTTTTGTAGAATTCAAAAATATATATTTTTTTAAATAAGATTGAAGTCATAAACATTTATTAGAAGAGCAATTATATCACTAATTGTCGTGTTGAATGTTGTCATATAATATTAGAAAACTTGTTTCTTCAATTTTGAACGTGAAATTAGAGTTCCGCGAAGTTAGCTGCACTTGGACTGTAAATAGTATTTTTTTTTTCATATAACAAGTTTTTTCAACATACAGCTGCAATAAACCTCTGAACCATCTAATGAACGTTTCTAAATAATATGTATATCTTCTTCTTGACTGGCGTAGACACCGCTTATTCGGTTATAGCCGAGTCCACAACAGCGCGCCACGCATCTCTCCTTTTGACAGTTTGGCGCCAATTAGTTATACCAAGCGAAGACAGGTCCCTCTCCACCTGGTCCTTCCATCGGAGTGTAGGTCTCCCTCTTCCTCGGCTTCCACCAGCGGGTACGGCATCGAAAACTTTTAGAGCTGGGGCACTTTTATCCATTCGAACATCATGACCTAGCCAGCGTAGCCGCTGTCTTTTTATTCGCTGGACTATGTCTATGTCGTCGAGTAACACATACAGCTCATCATTCCATCTTCTGCGGTATTCGCCGTGGCCAATGTTTAAGGGACCATAAATCTTCCGCAAAACCTTTCTCTCGAAAACTTCTAGTAACGTCTCATCGGATGTTGACACCGTCCTCGCTTCTGCACTATAAAGTAGGACGGGAATGATGAGGGACTTGTAGAGTTTGGTTTTTGTTCGTCGAGAGAGGACTTTACTTTTCATTACTGACATTATTATCGGTGTTGCTGCTGCCTGGGTATACGAAATTATCTCCAACTTCAAAGTTATGGCTGTCAACGTGTGGTTTTTTGAAATACCAATTAAATGCAACCAATAAGACTAATCAGTTATCAGATGGCCATCGTTGATTGTATTTTTGAGACTTTTTGACACTAGATTATTGCTCGGCGGTGTTAAAAGCACCAAATTTGATATTTTTTAGAGAGCCATTCGAAAGAAAGTTTTACTTTATCAGTTTTTTAAAGTCTTTCGTGGTTTCAGATTTTTATTGAAACTTTGTCATATGAATATTTAATTATAATATGTAATGCATATTATTCAACTTAGTTTCAAAATTTCCCTGCTCGGTAAGCTGAGAGAAATTTATATACTTCATGCTGTTAACTTTTACAATTATCTGTTATTATTCACAAGCTTTCGCTCTGAACGAAACAAACAAAACTTTTATACTCACTATGTATTCTCAATCTGCCGTATTTTATGTATTTTTTTTTTTTTGTACGCAAGTCCATGTGAGTCGATTTTTAGTTTCGGCTATTAAAATTCCTTTGCTGTTGCTGCTATAGCTAGCAGTGCTCTTAGCCTCAGCGTCGCTGCGCAGCTTTGCCACTGTGGGCATTTCATGTTCAGCTTTTTCAAGTCATTCTAGCAGTCAGATGTGTTACTTTGGTGTGAACGGACGTATTTGTTCCTTGTGCTGGTGCGTGGTAATTTTTTTTAAATTGAACTTTCGTGCAAAAAGTATATATATGTATTACATGCAGATATAGAAAAAGTGTGAAGTAGAAAAGTTTATTAGCTGAGCTGCGGCTCCTAACTATATTCTAACTATTTTGCATGTGAATATTAAGGAGACGAACTTTCGCCACTTGTACGCACAAAAAATTATTGAGAAATTTGGCGAAAAACGATTGCAAATATTCAACACAAAACGCTGTGATTTTACATAATTATTAATTCTAAAAAAAAAAACAACAGATTACACAGTCACTATTGAAAGTAGTGAACATGTGTAATTGATTTGTACAAAATTTTTGTCTTTAATTTTAATTTTTTTTTTTTAATTTATATTTTTCCTTTTCAAAAGAGACAATAAATTGGGCTGTAATAACAACAACCACACAAGGTAACTGCAGTGCAGTGAAGTTTAAATAGTGGTAGTTACATACGCATATACTTGCATACGTATAAACGTTTATATATTATTTGAATGCGTAACACATGCAAATTTGACGAAGAGGATAATTAGTGAAGAATAAAGTTCTACATATAAAATTCGAATATATATATTACTTGAATATACATACACAACGAAGGATACACAAAAAGGCAAAAACAGTAGCGAAGGGAAACACATATCTGTGCCGAAAATAAGCGGAAAAGGTAAGTGAAAAATCAAAACAGCTGAGTTCAAGTTTTTTTTTGAGGGGTTAACAGCAACTTTAGTGAGACTTAACATACTTATGTAGTCTTAGCATAATTGTGGTAAAGGACATAACATATGGTACTTTAAAGTACATAATATTTATGATGTTAAAGACTTTTCAATGTCAAATGAAATAGTATTTTAGATGGAATAATAAAATTAAATATTTAAAAAATAATATATAAAAATAATATTAAAATAAATTAAAAAAATTAAAATATATTACATAAAAAAATAAAGAATTAATAATAATTTATAAATATTATTTAATAAGAAAATTATTAATCTAAAAAATAATAATGAGTTAAAATTAAAAAAAAAAATATTAAAAATAAATAAATAAAAATTACTATTTATTTATAAATAAATTTTATAAAAAAAAATTATCAAATTCAAAAATAATAATACGTTAAAATTAAATAAAAATATAAAATATAAATAAATGAAAATTAATAATAATTTTTAAATAAATTTCAGTACAAAAAAATATTAAATTAAAAAATAACAATGAATTAATAATAATTTATAAATAAAATTAAATAAAAAACTTATTAAATTAAAAAATTATAATAAGATAAATAAATTAACTAAAAAAAAATAAATAAAAAATTTAAAAAAATTATAAAAGAGTCAAATTAACAAATTAAAATAACTTAAATAAATTAAAAGAATAGTATAATAATTTATAAAAAAATTGATAAAAACAAATGATTTGATTAAAAAAATCAACAAATTAAAATAAAAATAAGTGAAGTAAATTAAATAAACAATTTCAGTGAAAAATAATATTTAATTAAATCAAGCAAAAATAATGAAAAGTGTATAAAAGTGAATAATTTATTAAAAAATAATAACAAGTTAAATAAATAAAAAAATGTCAATAAAATAAAAAGCACATTAAATTACAAATAAATTATACGAAAAATAAAAAAAAATTTATAAAAAAATTAATAAAATAAAAATAAGTTAAATAAATTAAATAAAAAATTTCAGTGAATAAATACATTTAATTAAATCAAGTAAAAGTAATGACAATAAATAAAAAAAAATATAATAACAAAATTATTTTAATAAGCTACTGTAAAAAGAGTAACTATGAAATAAATTAAATAAATTACAAAATAAATAAAGTTATTAAACAATAAAAGTTTGCAATAAAAGATGCATTAAAAAATTGCACAATTTTTATTCTGGGAACTACATGTATCCCGCACTTTATTGTTAAGCAAATTATGATTTATTACACACAATGAAATATTGCATTTTCATTTAAGTATTTTATTGAATAACATGCATAATGCATGGCTAGAGAGCGAGCGAGAGTGCAGTGATAGTGTAAAAGAGGTGCATTGAATGTGTTACACAAATTAATTGCAATTTCTTTGCTCTTTGCTTATACGAGTATTGTGCCAAAGTGTTAATATGCATATAGAAACACATATTTCTACACATATGCACATATACTCTACTGTCTGTTCAATTGCATAATTATGTATTTTATTTTATTTTTTTATTTCGCAATTTCTGAACAATGCCTACTCATAGGCTTACGTATGGAATAAGTAGTTCTCGGGATTTTATATATTGTAATTTCATCATGACCCTTAAGTGCTATTGTTCTTTGTAGCATTTTGCATTACTTAGTCTTTTTGCATAGGTGCTTGTCGTGCGCCCTGCTCCTTTCAGCAATACTGATTGTAATCGTAGGCGGTTAGTTAAGTTAATTTATATTATTTTAAGGAATTTATAAATAGCAAATATTAAAATAGAAATATTATGTAGGTCGCAATCGCTTTCGTGGTTCTGTGTATATTTCTGATATAAAAAAATTACAAATTTTAATATTCGGCCAGGTGTCCGCCAGCACCTTTATGAAGCATAATGAAATAAAAAATTGTACCGATAGTTCGTTCGCTTTGGTGAAGTGTCAAATATGAAGAAAAAAAACGCATCGCTATATAAATCTTTAAAAATATTTATAAAATAAGAGTTAGTTGAAAAACTAGAATGCTTGTCACAAAATATACTACTATTGTACTTACGAACCTGTGCTGTATTTCTTTCAATCGTTCTAAAACAAAAAATTATTGGTGTCGGTGTACCCAATTGCAAAGTAAAGTACATAAAAATTTGGAGAAATGAGAACGTGAGAATTTAAGACGCATTAATTGTTGCAAACAAAAAGCATCTACTTTATTTTTGGCGCAATGTCTACAATTTTTTTTAATATGGCATTTTTTTATTTATTTAATTTTTAATTTTTTTTATGTTGTTTTTTCTCATTTTTTATGATATTTTTTTATAATTTTATTTTTATTTTTATATTTCTTTTTATTTCATATTGAATTTTTCTGTAATCATTTTTATTTATTTTATTTTTATTTTTATTTTTTTAGGTTTTTTCATATTTTTTATGGTATTTTTTAATTCTTTTTATTTTTTATTTTTATATTTTTTTCTCTTATTTATCTTATTTCTTATTGTTTACTTTCGCAAATACGAAAATTTATTGCCATTTCTTCTTAAAAATTTACACATGTAGATAAATAGATTTGAATATTCGCAAGCACTCTATAATATTTATATTTCTACAAACATCTACATGTAAATATACACCATTTCTGTATATTTTATTTGTGTCTGACGTCGCTGAGTTCAATAAAACGACTTTATAAAAATAGAAAATAAAGAAAAGTGAGAACAAAGGAAAGCTGCAAATTTATTTAAAAAAAAATCAAATTGAATGCATGTAAATTTATTAAATTCTGGATAAATATTTTTAAAATGGAGAATATTTTATTTATTATTAATTTTCTCTTCAATAAATAAGATATTAAGAATTAAATTTCTTCATAAAAAATAATTATATTAAAAATATTTTTTCTTTAATAGTTGATGTTTAAATAAAATATAATATTTTGTAAAAATTTGTATATACATTTGTTATAAATTAGGATATAATAGCATTTACACAATATTGGCAATTTTTTTTATTTAGAAAAAATCTGTTTTTTTTTAGTCTGTCTAGACTCTTACATACATACATATTTACTTCACACTTTCCTATATTAAATTGCGTTAAATAGTATAGTTTTCTAGTAAAAATATTTCGCTTAAGCAGCATATTTACGACTTTGCCAAATTTTTTCTTAATAAATACTTTATGATTTCCATAGCTTAGTTTTATCTACACACTCATTTTATCAGTTGAAAGTGCGTTGAAATGAGTATACTTTCATAGAAAAGCATAATAAAGCATCAAATCTGCTGCGTATGAGTAGTTGTATTTAACTGAAAACATAAATATTGACTTAATAAAATATCTTCACATACATACATATGTACATATAAATATATAATTACTGCGCGCTAGCACAATTTTTATTGATCACGTGAAATAGGCGTGCGAAATAGGGTTAAATAGAGTGCTCACACTTGCAAACAACAACAATAAGATAAGTATATATGCAAATGCTGTTCCTGAGCATACAAATATGTATACAAATACAATTAAATATATAATTTTTTAACTAAGTCCACACACGTGTTTCCGCGTCTATTAATATACACAATGCGAAAAGTATGCAACACAAAAAGTGCACTTACCTGCCAATCAGCTGTTAGCGAAAGTTCACTATTTCATTGCTAATTTTCATTTATTCGTATGCCATTTCGCTTTTTGATTGTACATTTTGCGAAAAATCAATTAGTTGCCGCCGCCCTTCACATTTGTCTAATGGTTGACCTCCAAAGCTCAAGCGCACAAATAAGCTTGTCATGCGAAAAATCAAACTAGTACACCGTGAAAAATGCGTGTACGCCATTAAAGTGACGTTCATACTACACATACATACATACAATACATATGTGCATATGTGCATGTATGTCTATTGTACACGCACAAGTGACGTATGTAGATTTAATATTATGACTCTAGTGCTGACGCGTTTGTACGGTATATCTCTATATATACATTTAATCTTCGCTTTTTATGACCATAGTATCAGTTTATTATGTCGTGTGCACTTTCCTGTTGCCGAATTGGAATAGTTGTTGACCGCTATATGACACTGATCTCAAGCGTTGCTTTTGTTGTATTGAAATGAAAATGTGTGTAGAAATGTATTTGTAAGCTAAAAACCATATGTGCGTTCGAGTATTAGAACCATTTATTGTCTGCGTGTGGAAGACCTTCAATAGCAATGTATACAACAGTATTCCTGATTCCGGTGGGGTATTCACAGTTTTGTGTGTAGGTTTTAGGTTTCAGATTAGAGCAGTTATTAATAGAGATGGGCATCGGATAAAAGATTTTGTTAAAATTTTGTTTGTTATAAAGCCGGTGGGAAAATACATATATATTTTTCTATAAAACATATATCTATCTTAACAGAGATAAGTATCTATGCGAATGGATCCAAACTGGATAAACGAGTGAGAGGAGTTGTCTTTTCAGTAAAGCTAGAAACGGACTTTGTCTTAAAGTCTGCTTTGTCTTTTAAGCGGAGGTTACTGCAATTATAGAAGTCCTTCTTGTTTTGACAAAGAAGGTGCTTACAAGGAGAAATAAATGAAATCACCAAAGTCTCAAAAGGTATCTTCGAAGTTGGTGAAAGAATACCTTGAGATTTTAGTAGAAATATGTCGATTATTGAAATTCCAAAGGAATGATGTAATAACTTTAGTAGAAGTTCTAACGGGACACTGTCTGATTTGTAGACATGTCAGCAGATTGGGAATACCAAATAATGATCTGCCAGAAAGTGAATGAATAAGAGACTGTAGAACTTATTCTATGCGGATGCAAGGCTTTGTACAGAAGTTGCACTTTGAACTAAAAACTTTTTGAAATAATTAATTTCATGATCATTGAATAGTTCAGAGAGGACATGGCAGTGCGAGGGGATTTAAGACCAGATGGTAAAACAATGAGCCTTCTAACGCCTACGTGATCCACAATACACTATACAATACTATAAATTCGGGAACAATACTTTTCTAATTCAGATAAGCCTTTAGTATTCCAAAAGGTCACAAAAAGGTCAGAAAATTATCTTCAGACACGTCATAATCAATATATTCTCGAGATGGGATGAAAGATAGCCTCGCTGCAAGAACATGGCTTTCGGAAATACTGAAAATAATTTGAGCTTATTTTATTAAATTTTGTTCCAAAAGTTCGATGCATCTTATTTTTCGAAAGCTGATTATGAAAACAAGTGATAAGTTATCAATTTCTAATCAAAAGAGATTTAGATCCTATTTAATGTTACCTACTTTTACGTCAAATAACTCAGCGTCTCATTTTCTCAGAACATAAGTCTATGGAAAATTGGTCGAAACGAGGATTTAAATATGTTTACACTAAAAAGTGATTAAGTTTCTTTTCGGAACGACTAACGGGTCAGTTGGTTCGTTGGTTGGTTTGTTGAAATGGAAGACAAAGTGAGACTGAATTATTATTAGGCTCCCCAGAGGTACCCTAAAGAACTAGGGTGATTTGACGAGCTTCTAAGTTTTTTTTCCATCCCAGCTGTCCAATTTCTCTTAGGTTAGTGTATTGGGAGCCGTGGAGAGTATCCCTTTAACCGACTGAAAGCTGGGCATTCTGCCGATTCTACTATACCAAGGGACCCGTGATGACTTCTGTGATATTGCTTAGTTCTCAGTTAGTCGTTTAAAATTATTTTTCATATCATAAATTTGTTGGCCCGATGATAAGATTTCTTGGAAAATACTGGTAGAAACTGTTTTGCGCATGGTATGGAGTTTTTGCGTTATGCCTGTTTATGTGGAAAATATAGTTTATGATAAAAACGACTCCAAAGCATGGATAATTGGTATAGTAAAATAGAATAAGATAACAATATTTTATACGGCTTTAATTCGATATCCACATATTCATATATTATATTCAACTGTATAACTTTTTATCGCATGTAATTTTTTGACATGTGAAGAGAGTTGAGAATGTATGTATACCTAAGCGTGAAGTGGTGAATCGAAAGCGTTAACTTTGTACATAGAGCTGAAACCGTGAAATCGTAAATATTTTAAATGTTCGTATTTCTAAAGAAATTTTTATCTATCAACAATAATAACTCTTTAATAATTTACTTGTAATTTTGTAATCTGAAGTGGTTCATAAGAGAATTATTCACACTGACTTTTGCGGTTAATGACACAAAGTAACTATTTAAATGTTTATTTACATACACCGGCTTTTGAAATTCAAACTTCATCCATATTCGCACTTGCCAAATTATTTTTTATAGCATATACATCCTACATACAGATCACAAAGTGTATATAAACCAAGCTTGAATCGGCGTTTCAAAATGCCTCTTGCGGACATGTATATAAACTGTTATGTACCGACACTTATTTCTATGTACACGCGCAAATCCAAATCATCTAAATAACAAGTAAGGAAAGGCTAAGTTCGGGTGCAACCGAACATTTTATACTCTCGCAATTTATTGAAGAAATTTTAATAAGATAACACCCAAATTTACCTATAAATTCGGCACAAAGTTTAATAGAATAACGAAAATCGTCCTATATAGTGTATGAGGGCTGAGGTAATTCCTGAACCGATTTCATTCATTTTCACCTGCTAGGAACACTATATCCAAAACTATACACGCACTTAATTTCGCAAAGATATAGTATCTCACATATTAACCAATACATATATGAAGATTAAAGCCCACCATATTTTTGAAAAACCTATAATTAGGTACATGGGAGCTAGGAGATGTTATTATCCGATTTTAATAATTTTTGGAACAGAGACACACTATTAGAATAAAACAATTTCCTCTGAATTACATTAAATTATCTAAGAGATTTACCAATATTTTCGGTTAAAATTTACCCTTAGGCGTTGAGTTCAACATGACCCGATATCTAGGGTCTTGAAAAGTTATAGTCCGTTTTCGACAATTTTTTCTCAAGTGAAGCCAGAGATGATATGTACTATTTGTGTAAAGTTTTATTCCGCTATCTTCATTGGTTCCTTATGTATACATTATAAAGTGAAGGAATCAGATGGAATTCAAAATTTAGTTATATGGGAAGTTGTCGTCGTTATGAACCGATTTCATCCATTTTTCACATGTGTCATCAGGGTGTCAGGAAAGTATTTTATACCGAATTTCATTGAAATCGGTCGAGTATTTCCTGAGATATGGTTTTTGACCCATAAGTGGGAGATGCCACGCCCATTTTTAATTTTGTAAAAAAATCTGAGTGCAGCTTCTTTCTGCTATTTCTTATGTAAAATTTAGTGTTTCTTACGTTTTTCGTTAGTGAGTTAAACCCACTTTTAGTCATTTTCAACCTAACCTTTGTATGGGAGGTGGGCGTGGTTATTATCCGATTTCTTTCATTTTTGGAGTGTACAAGGAAACGGCTGAAAGACACGACTGCAGAAAGTTTGGTTTATACAGCTTTATTGGTTTGCGAGTTATATACAAAAAACCTATTTGAGGGCGGGGTCACGCCCACTTTCCCAAAAAAATTACATCCAAATGTGCCCCTCCCTAATACGATCCTATGCTCCAAATTTTATTTTCATAACTTTATTTATGGCTTAGTTATGACACTTTATAAGTTTTTGGTTTTCGCCATTTTGTGGTCGTGGCAATGGTCCGATCTTGCCCATTTTCGAAAGCAACCTCCTCAGGGTGCCAAGGAATACGTGTTCCAAGTTTCGTTAAGATATCTCAATTTTTACTCAAGTTATCCGTTGCACGGACAGACGGACAGACATTCGGATTTTGACTCGTCTCGTCACCCTGATCATTTTGATATACATATATAACCCTATATCTAACTCGTTTAGTTTTATGACTTACAAACAACCGTTAGGCGAACAAAACTATAATACTCTCTTTAGCAACTTTTGTTGCGAGAGTATAAAAATCGTAATTTTGCAATAAAAAAACGCTTTGCGGAGGTGTTGCCAGAGATGCAAAACAACACGAGATGTTCGGATAGCACTCAATGTGAATAATAAATAGGTAAATGAAACGTTTTGGAATTAATTTAAAATACGTGTGCATGACATACACACCCATAAACATACATATGTACATACATACATACGTAAATAATACGAAATAAATTAAAAAATGGCCAGTCACATGGCATTTGTATAATAGGGTTGTTTACTCGAAGCCGACTCATGTTGACCGTAGACCAATGTTTGATTTAATTTTAGCATTATATAGCAATTTGAAGCGTCATTTATATAATACGCTCATTAAATGGAGAATAGCATTAACTTGCTTAATTCATATTAAATTAAATGAGTGGAAAATTATTGAAATTATAGAATTTAATTTTTCGTACTTAAAACTGGTTTTTAGTACACAAATGACAGTTAGTCGAGTGAGTAATACAGCTACAGTAGCAAGCTGCATTCGTTGCGCGTAGTTTTGGAAAGTGGCGTATCGAACACGCAACTGGTCTAAATGTAATAGTTGGGGAGAATACAATAGTGAGAGAAAGAAGCCTCTACGTTACGCTAATGAGATATGTTTAATATACATATTCAACACGCACAAGGTTAAAATGCTATTAAAATAATAATTCTATTCAATAATTTAAATTTAAATAAAGTAATAATTCTTATCTCTAATGGACTTTGTAAACCGATACATTATTATAAGTATGTATCATCTGTATAATTTATATAAAAAAACACTTTACTGTTGTAATTTTTCTTTTGTTTTTGTATCTACAAACCAACTGTTGCATTTTCTATTGCAACATTCTTTTTTCTATATATTCATCTATGTTAGTATGTTAGCATAATGTAAGCTTTCTTGTGTTATCAGCTGCGATCTGTAATCTGTACCACCCTCGTTATTGTTACTTATTCCAAAGCATTTCCTATTGAGTATTGATTCTAGAGGCGACAGAACTCCGGATGATCAAAGGTCGTACAACATATATGTACATATGTATATATATACATTGAACTGCTTTCAAAACATATTTATTAGTGTTTTAGGATGTCAAAACCATTGCACAAATGAAATACGAAATAAGTTAATTTTCTACTGCTTCAATTAGACTAATAGTTTTTAAGACGTTTCTTCATGCTAGAAATAAATCTCGAGTCTAGCTATTGTCTACCAAAGAATGAACGCGTAGAGAGAGCCAATTGTTGCGTAATTGTAGATATACATATAACAAATGGAAATCGTTGTTTGCACAATATGATATTTATTGTACAATATATTATATTATATTGAAAAGTAAACTAAAATGTAATTATTGACACATGCGAATGGTATTCCCGATAAAAATTTACAATAACATTGCTTTAATTGCTTATATACTTACATATGTCTATATTTTTTTGAAATTATTTGTTAAGATAAGCTTTTCAAAGCGTGCTATGTAGAGTAATCGAAGCAGTTATAAGCTGTAGTTGGGATTTCAAAATGCTCAATCAATATGTTGATACTACACCGACTTATTGTTCGACCAGTTAAACAAATAATTTACTAACGAACCAAATAGCGTTAAAGAGTCAACAATTCTTGCCGACAATCTGCCAAATTGGCAACAATCGCATTCTATTACTCTATCTTCATAACGCCGCCAAACCGCACATTTTATTTGCATGCATAATTAAATACACTATTTATAGACAATTGCGTTGTTTATTTTCTGTACAAATAACGGCACATAATGTGCGCTATTGATGACTTTTTCGCCCAATATTTACACCGCATTTATGGTCATAATTATTGCATTATATGTGACAGTAATTACTTTCGGGGGATTTTCGAGCAATGAAAATATTAAGTTGGCAATTACTGTCTACTGAATACTTGTAGGAATAAGCGTTTCGACATTTAAATAATTAAGCACCACTCAAACGCTTTTTGTTTTACACTTGAAACTTGGTGATTGATTTGTGGTTATTTAGATCAATGTATAGAATAAACGATTTAGGTCGAAATACCAATATCGGCTCTAAACCGGACGTTACACGTTCAAGAAATTGCTTTTCCACACACTCACATTTTTTTACTACCACACTCTCACTTTCCGAACTTGAAAGCCATCTTGCTTTCAATTTTTGCGAGCAAGAAGTGTTTCAAGTAGATGATCAAGAAATTATCATCTCAGTGTAAAGTCTCCAATTTTCAAATTGTATGTATGTGATTAGCGTTGCAACCGTTTAGCCGGTTATAGCCGAATCGACGATAGTGCGCCACCTGTCTCTCTCCTTCGCAGTTCGGCGCCAGTTGGAGATCCCAAGTGTAACCAGGTCGCTCTCCACCTGGTCCCTCCAACGGAGTGGAGGCCTTCCCCTTCCTCGGCTTCCTCCGGCGGGTACTGCATCGAACACTTTCAGGGCTGGAGTGTTTTCGTCCATTCGGACAACATGACCTAGCCAGCGTAGCCGCTGTCTTTTTATTCGCTGAACTATGTCAATGTCGTCGTATAACTCGTACAGCTCATCGTTCCATCGTCTGCGGTATTCGCCGTTGCCAATGTTCTGAGGACCATAAATCTTGCGCAAAATTTTCCTCTCGAAAACTCCTAGTGTCGTCTCATCTGATGTTGACATCGTCCAAGCTTCTGCACCGTAAAGCAGGACGGGAATGATAAGCGACTTGTAGAGCTTGATTTTGGTTCGTCGAGAGAGGACTTTACTGTTCAATTGCCTACTCAGTCCAAAGTAGCACCTGTTGGCAAGAGTTATTCTGCGCTGGATTTCGAGGCTGACATTGTTCGTGTTGTTGATGCTGGTTCCCAGGTATACGAAATTATCTACGACCTCGAAGTTATGACTGTCAACAGTGACGTGGGAGCCAAGACGCGAATGCGCCGACTGTTTGTTTGATGACAGGAGATATTTCGTCTTGTCCTCATTCACCTCCAGACCCATTCGCTTCGCCTCCTTATCCATGCGGGAAAAAGCAGAACAAACGGCGCGGTTGTTGCTTCCGATGATATCAATATCATCGGCGTACGCCAGGAGCTGTACACTCTTGTAGAAGATTGTACCTTCTCGGTTTAGCTCTGCAGCTCTTATAATTTTTTCCAGCATCAGGTTAAAGAAGTCGCACGATAGTGAGTCACCTTGTCTGAAACCTCGTTTGGTATCGAACGGCTCGGAGAGGTCCTTCCCAATCATGACGGAGCTTTCAAATTACAAGTATTAAAATAAATCACGAATAAAGTTGAAATAAGTGAATTATTCCCTTTTACGAAATAGTACACAAGCAGTGCATTTTATGGAACATGAATCTTCCGACGTATCTACAGAATGATATAAAAATAAATACTTATGATTAAATATGAAATGGTTTATTTTGGCGATAAATGGAAGCATTGATCAACTTGAAAGCCAGTTCTTTCCCGTGTAACGGCAGCGTTATCAAAGTGGTTTAAACAGGCTTGATACAGTACTTTTCGTTTAATGGACCCTATGGTTCATTGGTTTCCCCGTATAATTGAACGGTGTTATTGGACATAAAATATAACATATGAAAGCACACGTAAATTTTCTCGGATATTTGGACTCGGTTAATTGGTTTTCCCGCTTAGTTGGTTCCAAATATATGTCATCAAAAAAAATTTCCTTTTAAATATCCTCGGTTAATTCCACCAAATAATATAGTTGAAAAAAAACTATTCTTAAGGATAAAAAATATTCAAATATTTGAAAAACTTTAAGTGCACATACATATGCATTATCCTTTAAGGGGTTAGCTGAGTTTCAGAGGTTGAGAACAAGAGTATATTTACAATTTTTGTTAATGCATACAATCATATATTAGGTTGCCAGGGAGATACATCCTAATATTTTATTCAGCATATTAAAGATATATATTGTGAAATTAATATTTTCAAATTCCGAAAGCTTAGCCGTTGGTACCTTCCATCTTCCATGAAGTGGCCAAAAAAATGTTCTTGCCGTGGGCATCATAAATCATTATTGGTTCATCCAAATCAACAAACCAAAAATTTTTCTTGTTAATGAACGAAGGAAAAAAGAAAATATTAAAAATTGAATTTTTGATAGATTTTGAACAAAAAAACTAACTTTTGTGGTCAAATTTACGCCATATACTGACTCAAAAAAATAGTTATAATAAAGATGTTTGGAAATTTTTCTACAGAATGGCTTAATAAATTTTCAAGAAATCGTGTCCACTGACTTCAAAATTTGAGATAAATCCGATTAAAGTTTTACATTCATATTGATGTGGTCTGATGGTAGGATTTTCCTTCAATCTCTTGAAATTTTAATCGTATCTATTTCATGATTTTGGATAATATTTTAATATTGTACTATTTAATAAGGCAAAAAAATTTCAAATTTTGAATCCCTAATCCCTTAATTCACCAGGTGGTCCAAATAAGAGTGATTCCTGTAATTGAACAAGCTGTTCATTTAAGCGAGTATATGTTAATTGATTCCCTGGTTAATTGAACGAAAATTTGTGCAAATTTGGATGTGCAATTAAGCGTAAAGTACTGTATTTAGAACATAAAATATACATATTTTTGAAAAGGGTTACCAGCTGTTTATAAAAAAATTATTACTATTCAATTGATTTTTCGGTTTAAATTAAAATTTCAATAAGGGAAGAATATGCATTATAAGTGAAAATATTTTTCAAAAGTGTTGCCACCTGTTTGAATATTTCTTATTTCAAATAAATTTAAAATATTGATATTAAATGAAATTAATTTAGGAAAGAATTGAAATACAGCAGAATTTCTATAACTTGAACTTCTATACCTCAAGATCTGCACATATAACTCGAACTTTTGAATTTAGTTTAGAAATCAAATTTCATACAAATTTCCTTCCATGACTTGAACTTCTATAACTCGAAGTTCTCCATAACACGTACTCACGAAATGGCAATAGAAGTCAAATTTCATACGTAAATCGAACTTTTCGATCAGGACTTAATCCAAAATTTAAAATTTTACTATCGAGGCTAAGTTTTATTGTGGATTATGGTGATTCGAGTTAGAGAAGTTACACTGTACATAGATTTATTTGTGATATTGTTGAATCAGTAATTATATAGTACAAATATATTTGACAAACCAAGCATTCCTATAACAACATTATCTAAAGCTTGTTATAATTTATTTTTAATTTCTAAAAAATCGAATTATGGAACATTTCTATTTCTTTATGGAACACATCTTTTAAAATTCAATTTTAAGGATTCATCTTAAAAGTTACACTACAAGTATAAACATGTAATATATTTTATTATTACATATAAATAAGTCTTGTTTACTATACAATATATTACTAGTAAAGTTATTACCTAAAATTGTCCCACACTTAATAGAATTCTAATTTATTAACTAAAAAATATATTACAAACAATAAATATTGTTTTAAGTATGACAGAAAAGTAAAAAAAAAATATTAATATATTTAATTAGTTATAGTTATTATTTATACTTATAACTTAATTAATGTAAATTACGTTATTTATTTAATGAGTGAGTAATGTCACAATTTATTTTTCATATTTAAATCTTGTTTTGACAGAGCAGTGTTTGCGGTTATAATTAGTGATAACGTTATATAAAGTGATGCCGATGGGATGCAAATTTAGTTTATACTAATAAATTTTATTTTAATAAATAATTTAATTATTAATTTTATTTTAATAAGATTTATAACTAACAAGTAAGTAAGGGCTAAGTTCGGTTGTGACCCAGCATTTTAATCTCTCGCAATTTATTTATTTAATACTATTATTGCTCTCTGAGAGCACTCATCAGCATCTCGGTATAAGGGAGCTGTGGGACGGCATATCAAACTCCTTACGTACAGCTGCAACCGAAACCATTGGTTTTCGGAAAAGTCAAAAAAAACAGCTGGTATGATGAGGATTGTCGTCTCGCAGTGGAGAGGAAACAGACTGCCTACCTCGCAATGTTGCGATCGACCGCAACACGAGCGGGATGGGAAAGATACCGAGAGCTGAAGAGGGAAGCGAGACGCATTTGCAGACAAAAAAAGAAAGAGGCCGAAATGCATGAGTATGAAGAGCTTGACAAGCTGACCGACAGGGGTAATGCTCGAAAATTTTACGAAAAGATCCGGCGACTAACTGAAGGTTTCAAGACCGGAGCGCACTCCTGTAGGACCCCCAGAGGTGATCTAGTTATTGATGACCAGAGTATACTGAGTTTGTGGAGAGAACACTTCTCCAGCCTGCTGAATGGCAGTGAAAGTACAACACCAGGAGATGGCGAACCCGATTCCCCAATCGACGACGATGGAGCAGATGTTCCATTGCCCGACCGTGAAGAAATTCGAATAGCAATTACCCGCTTGAAGAACAATAAGGCGGCGGGTGCCGATGGATTACCGGCCGAGCTATTCAAATACGGCGGCGAAGAGCTGATAAGGTGCTTGCATCAGCTTCTTTGCAGAATATGGTCGGAAGAAAGCATGCCTGACGATTGGAATCTCAGTGTACTCTACCCAATACACAAAAAGGGAGACCCCACAATTTGCGCCAATTACCGTGGGATAAGCCTCCTCAACATCGCGTATAAGGTTCTGTCGAGCGTATTGTGTGAAAGACTAAAGCCCACCGTCAACAAACTGATTGGACCTTATCAGTGTGGCTTTAGACCTGGAAAATCAACAACGGACCAAATATTCACCATGCGCCAAATTTTGGAGAAGACCCGTGAAAATAGGATCGACACACACCATCTCTTTGTCGACTTTAAAGCTGCTTTCGACAGCACGAAAAGGAGCTGCCTTTATGCCGCGATGTCTGAATTTGGTATCCCCGCAAAACTAATACGGCTGTGTATGCTGACGTTGAGCAACACCAAAAGCTCCGTCAGGATCGGGAAGGACAGTCATAACTTTGAAGTTGTAGATAATTTCGTCTACCTGGGAACCAGCATTAACCGCAATAACAATGTCAGCCTGGAAATCCAACGCAGAATCACTCTTGCCAACAGGTGCTACTATGGACTAAGTAGGCAATTGAAAAGTAAAGTCCTCTCTCGACGAACAAAAACCAAACTCTACAAGTCTCTCATCATTCCCGTCCTACTTTACGGTGCAGAAGCGTGGACGATGTCAACATCCGATGAGACGGCACTAGGAGTTTTCGAGAGAAAGGTTTTGCGGAAGATTTATGGTCCCTTAAGAATTGGCAACGGCGAATACCGCAGACGATGGAACGATGAGCTGTATGTGTTATTCGACGACATAGACATAGTCCAGCGAATAAAAAAACAGCGGCTACGCTGGCTAGGACATGTTGTTCGAATGGATGAAGGTGCTCCAGCTCTGAAAGTATTCGATGCAGTCCCCGCTGGTGGAAGCAGAGGAAGAGGGAGACCTCCACTCCGATGGAAGGACCAGGTGGAGAGGGACCTGGCTTCGCTTGGAATAACCAATTGGCGCCAAACTGCCAGAAGGAGAGATGCGTGGCGCGCTGTTTTGGACTCGGCTATAACCGCGTAAGCGGTGTCTACGCCAGTCAAGAAGAAGAAGAAGAAGAAGAAGAATACTATTAATATTATACATATAATAGACAATTTGACCCACATATTCGTCATATATATGGTATAAAGCCCATTGAAACCCTAATATTAGGTTAGAAGCACCGATGTCCTCATGTTCGATATATGGGGCCTTGAAAACCTATGGTCCGATTTCGGCGATTTGTAGAAAGAGACTGCCACTATAAATGCAGTATTTATGCAAAGTTCTGTTCTGATGTCTTCACTAGTGCTTACTTTATATATTGTAAAGTAAACTATTCAGGTCGACTTCAAAGTTCTGGTGTATAGGAAGTAGGCGTGGTTGGGAACCGATTTGGTCTATTTTCACAACATATCATTGGGATGCAAGCAATATTATAAACCAAATTTCATTGATATTGGTCGAGTAGTTTCGGAGATATGGTTTTTGACCCAAAAGTGGGCGGAGCCACACCCTCTTAAAATTTTGTATACCAATTTGGGTGGAGCCCTTCTGTACCTTCTTTATAATGAAATTTAAGGTTTCTGGTGTTTTCCCTTACTGAATTAAAGCATTTTTAGTCGTTTTCAACATAACCTTTGTATGGGAGGTGGGCGTGGTTATAATCCGATATCCTCCATTTTTGGACTGTATAAAGAAATGCCTGAAAAAAACTACTCCTGAGAATTTCGCTGATATAGCTATAATAGTTTACGAGATATGTACAAAAATCTTATTTGGGGGAAGAGCCATGCCCACTTGCCCAAAAAATTACATCCAAATATGCCCCTTCCTAGAACAATCCTTTGGATCAAATTTTATTTCCATAGCTTTATTTATAGCTTAGTTATGGCCCTTTATGTGTTTTCGGTTTTCGCCATTTTGTGGGCGTGGCAGTGGTCCGATTTTGCTCACCTTCGAAATCCTGTGGTGCCAAGAAACAAGTGTTCCAAGTTTCATCAAGATATCTTAATTTTTACTCAAGTTACAATTTGCACAGACGGACGGACAGACAGACATCCGGATTTGAGCGCCACTCTTCACCCTGATCACTTTGGTATACATAACCCTATATCTAACTCGTTTAGTTTTGAGTGTTACAAACAACCGTTATGTGAACAAAACTCTTTAGCATTTCTCACGATAGCAAAGGTTGTATAAGTTATTAACAGTAACAATGATATATCATAACATATATATAACCGAACCTGTCTGCACGTTTTTTACAGCAAATATCTAATTAATTAAGTATTTCACACAATATTATTGACATAAAAATTATCTTACATTTTAAATAACAACGTAGATATTTATTTAAATTTAGAATTCGCTAAAATTAAAAAAAAAAAATATTAAAAATTGCAAAGAATATAAAAATTTAAAAAATATAAAGAAAGTAGTAAAAATTTAGAAATTTCAATTTTTCATTTCATATGCGTAGCAAGCAGTTATATACACATGTATGTATGTATGTGCATTTATATAGGAATTTGTTAATTAAAACGCAACAACAAAGTAACAAGTTAAAAATTAAATAAAAAAGATACTGCGGCGCTCGCATACCGCCTTCAGTGTCTGTCTGGCAATACAAATGTTTATTTATAAGTGTTATATGTACATATATACACTATTTACTACAGTTTGAAATAATATACATATGTATTTATATATTAATGACTTGCATATACATATGTATGTATGTTTGCCTGTCCAATCCCAATTCCAATATAAATATTGGCTGTCTTATTTGGCCTTCTTAAAGTGCAAAGTCCGGATCGTTACGGTGTCTGCTTTGATTTCTTTATGTTTGAATGTATGTATGTTTTGTTTGCAAATTTTATTCTTTTTTGCTGGTTTGTAAGTCATAAATATTTATTTGCAATAACTGAAATCTTATCTATACCCAGTAGAGAAATCAACAGCTTCACATAAGTGAGTTGCGGGCACAGTTATTTTATTGAGCCTCAGTATAAATTGCACTTGATTTACGACAGTGATGTTGAACGATGTTCAACGAAAATTTTGCCAATTCTGTACTGGACAGAATAACTGTCTTTGACTCGTCAA
The DNA here is from genome assembly GCF_028554725.1 of Zeugodacus cucurbitae. Lineage (NCBI taxonomy): Eukaryota > Metazoa > Arthropoda > Insecta > Diptera > Tephritidae > Zeugodacus > Zeugodacus cucurbitae. The sequence goes on from NC_071671.1 coordinate 16,066,222, forward strand.
AACGTGGAGAGTGGCGAATAGAACAAACTGGTATAAACCAATTAGACTAGATTGGCATAATTGAATAAGACTAAAGTGCTGAACACAAAGACGACGACACGACACGACGTAGCGACGGCTGATCACAAATGTCGCTTTGAAGCCAGCGTCTTGAACATTTTGAAGACGGCAGCGACATATCAAAAAGCAATTTCATTGTTGCCGTACTAACATCTATCACTTCAATAAAATTTACATATTTAGTTTAAAGTGAAATTATTTACGTAAAAAATGTAAAAATGGTCGATTTATTTGTTTTAAATAATCGATTGTTATTATAAATGATATATCAAAGCTATTTTACGTTTCTGCTGGCAAAATAACGTCATACTTGTGAGAACTTTGAATAATTTTACATTTCACATGTTAGTGGCAGCTCTTCAGCGGCCATTGTCGTCGGCAAAATTAGAAACATTTCTAATTTGGCGACAGCGAAGACTTCAACCCTTTTGTGGTGAAGTCGTGCTGTTGCCAAAAAATCTGTGCCCATAAGAACGCGTGTATTTTAATATTTGACAGATGTCGCTCGTCGCTTGTCGTCTTCTATGTGTTCAGCACATAAGGGTTTTACCATCTTAAGCAGCGTAGCCAGATACTCTCTCGTTTTATATCCGGCCTCTTAACTTTGTTTTGTTTGTTTGTCTTGCTTTCACAAATAGTTTTTATATAGACAAGGTTCAAATACATACTCGAAAATATCCCCTCTTTATCTCAGTCGAAATATACAAAGAATATTCAAGTAGTGCTGCTATAAATGGCTAACTAATAATATGAAAAATTGAGAACATTTGAAAATTTTCCAAATTCGTTAGTAAAAAAATAAATCAACAGAAATATGTTATAATGTTATGCATGAGCACATTGTATTTCAAATATATACATATGTCATGTTGCCTTAACGTTTGAAGTTCAGTTTTCTCTTTCTGTATTATATGAAAACGAGTAAAAGCGCATGTGTGTATTGGTGCATTTGTACAAGTGTCCGTCAAAAAAGAGGGGCTCGACTGTAGTCAAACGAGTTCAGTATTCATATATAGACTAAAGAAAAAACTGAACTACACTGGTATGCACACTTGACATGTGTTTATTTGTCAGTGATAAAGAAGTCCAATGTTCAAAAAGCAGAGACGATTTCGCACACTTATGCAAAATACCTCTATATAGTACATAGTATGTTTATGCATGCGCGAATAGCTCCATAATGTATGTATGTATGTATCCCTGATACATATATGCCATCTGTGTGCTGACAGAAAATAAATTAAGTGTATTAATTTAATTTTTCTGTTATGTTTTTTATAAATGATAAACACGTGCCACTTATTGGGTGAGGTTTTTTGTTATACATAAATGTGAAGATTTATACGTATTGAATGATAATCAAGTTTTGGATGATATTGGTTGGTGTGGTAAGATACATATGTCATGTGAATGTCATAAATCAGTAAACTTATTATTTTATACGATATTTGTTGCATTAATGGGATTGTCATCAATGAGTTATAAATCAATATTTGAGTATGAATGAGTTCGAATATGAATGAATATGAGTATTGATATAAGTATGAATATGGGTACAGGTATGAATATGAGTACGAGTATGAGAATGTATTCGAATATAAATAAGAGTAAGAATATGAGTAAAAGTATGATTATGAGAAGGAATATGAGTGGCTTTACTCGGTTAGATTTAGTAATTGACCGTATTAGTAATTCCAGTATACATGTGGATATGCTCCTTATGCGGTTATGTGGATTTTAGAGGTACAAAAAAGGAGTTTTTAATTTTTTTTTAATATACAGTCAAATACGGTTTTAAATAACTCGGTATTATTGAAGATGCATATTTAAACAGTATTTTGAGAAATTTTTATTGAAAATTTTCGAAAACTCAACCGTTGGTACCTCATTTTCCTTGATGTCTCAAAACTGGAAAAGGGTTTATCTCTTAGAATTTTACTCGCGTCGACTTGAATCCTATATTTTAAACATATTTCACAATTTAATAAGACAAAAAAATATAATTTTGTGTTGAAAGTTTCAAACGCACAGAACCTTTTAATAGATGCATTAGCTTTCTTTTAGATAACCGTCCGGGAAAGAGGTTACACCAATAAATTGATCAATTCTATAAAATCTAACATTAAATCAGTAAATAATTCCTCGAAAACTTAAAATATCCCACCATTGTTGTTACAATTTATAAACTACAAATAACTGGTTTTTTATAGACAAAAAAAATCATATTTTTTTGTACTCTCTAGTACCGGTATTACACCTATCGCAATTTAAGTATTAGAATCGTCGTGTTTTGAGTGTATACACTTGAAAAGGTTTTTGAAAATATTCGTATATCATAATGCATATTTAATCCTTTTTGTAGACTACAATGTATTAAATCCAATATACTTTAAGATATTCAACTTATAAACGCACATTTTTTCGTTATCAAGTAAAGACAGACAATTTATATAACATCTTATGTATAATTTATCGTCTTATCTGTATTTCAATTAAATATCATTGATACCCACCTAGCTGGCATTGCAAGTGCTTAATTTTTAAGTAGACTACATACACAATGTTTGTTTTTGTAATTACGACGCCAAAAATATACATTTTACATACTTAAATAGTCTCAAGTATGAAGTAGCAGTTAGAAAGTAGTCTGGCATAATAGTCATAATATATTTTTAACAAGGTATGAAATACTTATAGAATATTGTGTATTTTTTTAATGTTTTAGTGCAAATTCAAAAGTATCTGTTGATTTTTATGAATGTTGTTTGATGTGTAGTTGTCTCAATGACCTTGAAATAGCATTGCAAAATTTTATAATTAGTTCTATTTTGGCTCTGGTTTTATTGTTTTTTTTTTTTTTTTTGTTGTTTTTGGTTTGAAAGCATTTACTTTTTAGGCCAGATCTCATTTAAATAAATCTTTGGACACATGGAAGAATTGCTTCATTTGAGTGAAGTGGAAGATTAAGAAATGTATTCGTAAGGATTCATACGCTGAAACACGGTTAATCTACGGTTCGAAGTAATATATGTATATTTTGTTGTAAAATGCTGAAACTTCAATGTTGTAGATTATTAAATGCTCCAGCTTTTAAAGAAAGCGTTCAAACGAAAGTCACTAAAAAATTATAGACGCGAAGTTTCTCATGACAGTCTTGTAACCACTGCAGACCTGGATTTTTATTTCTAACAGGAATGTCAACAAATCAACAAAAAATTCATAAAAACACATTTTTTGAGTCGATATGTATGTACATACATCTTCTATAATATAAAAATGAATCGCAAATCGCATGTGTTGCTAAGCGCATAACTCGATAACCGCTGAACCGATTTCGCAAATTCTTTGTTTAGAATGTTTTTAGAGGTATCGGGATGGTTCTTACGGAGAGAAAAATTAGAAAAATTGCCTGAAAAAGTATTAAATCCACAATTTTCTAATCCCTCATACAAACAATTTGTGTCGTTAGTCTCGAAAACAGTGGAGAAGGGCCAAACCGATCTGGCTAATTTTAGTTTTGAAATATTTATGGAAGGCCAGGGAAGGATTAGCAAGTAAGTTTAAATCGAAAAATTGTGAGGAAGATAACAAGAAGATGATTTTATTTGAATTGACAACAAAATTATAAAAAAAAAAACAAAAAATAATAATATTTTGAAAGTTGTCATTGTTGCTTTGTTAAAATATTTTTAGCATTGTTCAATTATATAAGGCTGTGTCGATAGCCCAAAACAATTTTTAACAAGTAGAAAAAGGCAACCGAACATTTTATACTCTTGCAATTTATTGATGTAAATTTATTACACACAATTTGAAATAAAGTCCAATGGAATAACGAAAATCAGCATATATGTATAGTACATGAGGGTTGAGGTAATTCCTGGACCGATTTCACTCATTTTCAACGCCCAGTTATAATGGGAATAGGGGCAACTTGGCACCTGTTAGTAGGCAGACAAACGGCAATTCGGCCTTGAAATTACTCCTAAATTGCAAATCAACGAAACACCAGTCTGCAAAATCGCCAAAAAAAGAGCTATAAAGAAGATTTTCCAGATATTCAAGTCGCTGGAAGTACTGCACAGGGCATTAAAAGATTTACGCGACAACGAAAATATTTTTTGTGAAGCCATGATTCTGTTGGCAGGTGATTTTCGCCAGACTATTCCTGGATCAACTGTTGCTGACGAACTAATCACATTCCTAAAATCATCTAATTTATGGCGACACATAAAGAATCGCCAATTAACAAATAACATACGAGTGTTTTTCCAACAATATCATACTGCGATTGTAGAAATAGTTGAAAATGGTAGCAACGCAATTGACATCTCGATGGATTAATAACATTTTTAACGGGTTTCTGTCACTTCATGGCCTAGAAAGAGGAGCTTATTCATCGTGTTTTTCCTTGCATGAAACCATAATATAATAAACATAAATGGCTGATTGAATGACCTATATTGGTGGTAAAAAAACAAGGATCTCTTTGATCTTAATGCGACAATTTAGAATTACAGCTATAAACCAGCATGACGTATTCAATTATCCCACAGACTATTTTAAATTGCTGGACTATCCCCACTCACTTGTAATTAAAAGTAGTGTGAGTTGTCATCATGCTGCGTAACATAAATCAACATCAAACTTTGCAAAAGAACAAGACTGGCTGTGAAGAAGGTAATCAATATCGTCACCAAAGCCAAGATAAAGCCAACTATGAAATTTGGTCATTTGTTACTTTCTCCAATATACGATTAAAAAAATCAAAGTTTTACTAATCATGATGATTTACGCTTAACACAGATCTACAATAATGTCTATCAATCATTTTCAAATTTATCAGCTATAACGTTTTCGTCTTTATGCGTAAGCATTTTTCTGTGCATTGAAAGATTTACTAATTTAATGTATACTTTAGCCACAAAAACGTGTGGCCAGGTCTGCTAGTACATATGTATATAAAAACGTTATCTTGCCGGTGCTACCGCAAAATATTTTTTTTTTAATTTTTTTGTAAATTTAATTATTACACATACGCTAAATACTTTCTGGAGTTCAGTATACCCTTCATAGCGAAATTTGTATGTATGCTTGTGTGTGTTTGTTTTTGCACATTTCAAGATCAAGTTCAAATGCAATTAAATATGAAGTTTAAATTTGTAAATTTTTCAAGGTTAAATTTAATGCCTATAAATATGTTGGTATATGTGTGTAAATACATGTTTACACAAATTATTTTGTTTGCCAACGAATTTTTTTCCTGTCTGTCCAAAATAAATAGCTAACTCATTCGTTGTCTTAATTAATTTGTGTACATTTTCTGTTTCTGTTTTTTTTTTGTTTCTATAAAATGCATTACGAAAAACTGGTTATACTTAATACGCCATAAAATTGTTTTCACTGCGAATTGCAGCGACGTAGTTAATTGACATTAGACTTTTTTTAAATGAGCGAAAGGACAGCCTGGCATATGGGTGTTACTTTTCGGTGATATGTATGCCATACATATGAATTTAATATATTTTATAAAAATTATCTATATGAATTTTTGAGTATGCTCTCCTCACATATGTATGCTCTCCTAATTTAATAAATGAGTATGCAATTTTTGTTAATTTTTTATACAATTAACATAGAAAAAAAATATTTGAAACCGCTTTTTATTACCTTTCATATGACATTCATATAGATATTTACATGTGAATGTAAGTTTATCTAACGACAATCTATATCAGATAATTCACAATCCAATTCAAATGTGACAACTAATTTTAAGAAGTTGAGTGGGATATACTCATATACTACAAAGATAAGCCCACCAGCAGTTACAAATGTATGAGGCTTTATGGTGAATATATTAAAACTAGCCAGGCTAGATTTTTACGAAAAATGTAGTTCTTTTAAATAGATCACAAAACGTATGCGGTACCCACGTAAATATATGTGATTAAAGGTAGAGATATAGTAGTTTATATGATTTGTGCGCTCTCTTACGGGTATTGTGTCAATAGACGCGTTTAAGCATTTTATCTAGACTCTAAAGTAAGCGGGCACTTACAGTGTTTTATTGAAGATTTGCGGTAAATAAATTGTAAAAATTGCATAATTATAGCGTAGTACTGTATGAAAGGGGATTTTTTCTTTAAGCTATTTGTTCATTATATTATATTTGTAATTAAATTTGTCAAGTATATAACGTTAGGGTGATGACGATAAAAAATTGCAACTCAAAATTTGATTTTTATATAAATTAATGTAAAAAAAGGTATAATTTGCAATAAGAAAAAAATAAATATTTGTGAAAAGAACGACGAGAAAATATATATATAAAAGAATTTATAAAGTTCTATTTTTTAATAATTTCAAACTAAATGTCAAAATAAGCTATTGTAAAAAGAATAGTAAAAAGAACGACGGGAAAATATATATATAAAAGAATTTATAAAGTTTTATTTGTAAATAATTCTAAACTAAATATCACCTTTTCATAACTAATGTTAATATACTGCTGAGAGAAGCTATAATTCTATAACTACAACTTAAAATTTAGTAAAAAATTTCATGTAACGTTGCATTATATTTCAAAAACTCAACAGAGGTAGAATCTGACTAATAAATGTTTACTGTTTTCGTTTCAGTTTAGGTAAATTCAACCAAAGAGAGTACATATGTGATATGGATACATCATTAATGTGTTAAATGTGCTTGCTATACGATTTCTATTGAATTATACCAGTATATCGTATTTATACCAGTTCTTTGTTTAATTCTTAGCTTTCCAACATTTGAGGAAACGAAGGTGGCTATAATAAATTTGTTTATGTATCTCTATACATACATGTTTAATGAGTTTATGAAGATATTGAGTCGCTAGATTCAAATATTATATGTGATGCACGTTAACTTCAAAATATGATCAATTACTCAAAATTTGACAAATCAAAGTGACAGTTTGAATAAGAATTCTCCTAAGCTAATATTCTCCTTAATAAACTCTAAATTTAAATTTAGATTGATGGTTGGCCATCAATAATGTCTGTGTATAAAATTGGGATTTCGGTTTTTTTGAAAATTATCTTTTAATAAAAATGTTCAAAGTAGAATCGATGTGCCCTTGTTATTATTGGACAGCTCAAAAATATTGGAATTACGCTTATTCAATTTTGTATTCTACGAGTATCATTATGGTTTGGTGATATCTTTCTGACACAAATCGTACTTATTATCAAAAGCCTACTCTATTTGTAGTGTGAAAAATTGAATTAAATGAAAGCTAATTTGAAATAACAGTTGAAGGAATAGTCTGATGTCTCAAATAATATTTTTGACATTTGCAAAGGCATAAATATATATGTGCTAGGACTCTTAAAATTATTCGAATAATTTAAAATCGATTAATCGAATATCCCGTTTGTAACCAATCGTATGAATATTAACCGATTAATAATATTCGTTCTACTACGTTTATTCGAATAATTGTACTGCTGCGACTATTCGGACTATCCGGATACTGCAAACCGAATATTATTATTCGAATAATGCCCTATGTCGATTAGTCGAATACCAAGAGCTCCAATATGTACATATACACATTTTTTGTTTTTTGTTCGATCGCTTATTTACTTTTCAATAAATTCAATTTATTTATTTAATTTTTAATGTTAAAATACAAATCTATATACGGTATTTTTTATATTTATTACTCTTTGAGCTAACAATGACATGCATATGCATAAGACAATAAAAATGTTTGTTCATTAAATTGTGACGCTCTAATTTTTATTAATACACTCATGCTTATCAAGTCGCCTTAATAAGTATATTTTACCACACATTTGCCAATGAAAAATAATATATTATGAACTAATTTAATAAGTATTGACAAAAAAACTGTTTGTGAAACATAAAAAATAAACATTTTTATTAATTTAAAAAATCATATTTATTAGTTTTCAATATTTTTAAACTTTTTTATTTAAAAATATATATTTTTTTCATTATATGCTAAACCATTCAATTCTTGGTGTTCATTAAATGAGAATTTCAAAATATGTAATCAGTAAAAGTTGATAACCTTACAATCAATTACTAATGACATACAAACTTAAATATATTAATAATCATAAAATAGTACTAAATAATATTTGGACTTTAAGCCTGAATAATGTTTCTGTAATTACATATATATTTTCATAGGTTTAAAATTAGTAGCAAAAGGGCTTGACATATAAATTTGTGGTTGAATAATACAACAACGCCATTTATTAGAAAGATGACTTACTATAAGAGATAAATATTTGCTCAACATCACGGGATGTATTAATATGGGGATCACAGCTAACATTTTTTAATAATAATAATAAAAACAAAGACAAAATAATAATAATACTAGTGATTTCAAATTAAACAATAATTGAAATTGTTTGCTGCACTTTGAATAAAACAATTTTTGTAATCCACGCTCTGGCGCTCTATGAGATCGCTTTGAAAATCGAGTTTAATAATTTTGTCAAATTTCCTTCAAATTTGTGTATATTTTATTTTAATAGCAAATACAATTTCTTTTTCATTTCAGGCAACTTCGGATACCAGCTTCATATAGCATTCGGTACATTTAAATATATTTTAGCTATCAACACTGTAAGTACAAATCTTATAACTTTCACAACACCATTATGCACACAATTTACGCAATTTATCGCTTTCTAATAGAGCCAAGAACCTCAAAATGTTCATACCGGTTGCGCAGTCGGCCTTTAAGGCTTTAAGACAATCTTCACCACGTGTTCGCGTTTTTCTTATTAACAGAAATGCCTACTCTACTCAGGTAATTTAGAAGCAGATGAAGAAATAGTGTCAACTGAGAACGAATAATTATTTTACAACATATTTCCATTTCGATTAAACTCTCTCAGGTTGAATATAAACCCATACGTTCGGTGCTGGTCGCCAATCGCGGTGAGATCGCCATTCGTGTCTTCCGTGCCTGTACGGAGTTGGGCATTAAATCGGTGGCCATCTACTCCGAACAAGATAAAATGCATATGCATCGTCAAAAGGCTGATGAATCGTATATTGTCGGTAAAGGTTTACCACCGGTTGAAGCCTATCTGAACATTCCAGAGATTATACGTGTATGCAAAGAGAATGATGTGGATGCTGTGCATCCGGGTTATGGTTTCCTCTCGGAACGTAGTGATTTTGCACAGGCTGTCATTGATGCTGGCCTGCGTTTTATTGGTCCTTCACCGAAAGTGGTGCAACAAATGGGTGATAAAGTGGCGGCACGTATTGCTGCAATTGAAGCCGGTGTACCGATTGTGCCCGGCACAGATGGACCCGTCACTACCAAAGAAGAGGCTATGGAATTCTGTAAGAAACATGGTTTGCCCGTCATCTTTAAGGCCGCCTATGGTGGCGGTGGACGTGGTATGCGTGTTGTGCGCAAAATGGATGAAGTCGAAGAGATGTTCGAGCGTGCCAGTTCGGAGGCAAAGGCTGCTTTTGGTAATGGTGCTATGTTCATTGAAAAGTTCATCGAACGACCACGTCACATTGAAGTACAATTGCTCGGAGACAAGGCTGGCAATGTAGTGCATTTGTTTGAACGTGATTGTTCGGTACAGCGTCGTCATCAGAAAGTCGTTGAGATTGCGCCTGCGCCACGTCTACCACAAGAGATACGCGATAAAATGACTGAGGCAGCTGTGCGTCTCGCCAGGCATGTGGGTTACGAGAATGCCGGTACTGTGGAGTTCCTTTGTGATGAGACGGGCAACTTTTACTTCATCGAAGTGAACGCTAGGTGTGTAACTCAAGTATATAATGTATTTTGCTTAGCAATTTGCTGGTTCTATGAACTGCTGGAGATCACTTGAAACCAAATAATATTAATTTAAATTTTTTACTTAGATTGCAAGTCGAGCACACTGTCACTGAGGAGATCACCGGCATTGATTTGGTACAATCGCAAATCCGCGTTGCCGAAGGCATGACACTACCCGAACTTGGCTATACACAAGAAAAGATACAACCACGCGGTTATGCGATTCAATGTCGTGTCACCACCGAAGATCCCGCTAATGATTTCCAACCCAGCACCGGTCGTCTAGAGGTGTTCCGTTCCGGTGAAGGTATGGGTATACGTGTTGATAGCGCTTCAGGTTTTGCCGGTGCCATCATCTCACCCTACTACGATTCATTGCTCGTCAAAATTATTTCGCATGCAAGTGATCTGCAGAGCTCGGCAGCTAAAATGAATCGTGCTCTACGCGAATTTCGTATACGTGGTGTGAAAACGAATATCCCCTTCTTGTTGAATGTCTTGGAAAATCAAAAATTCTTACACGGCGTCTTGGACACCTACTTCATTGATGAACATCCACAGCTCTTCAAATTCCGTCACTCACAGAATCGTGCACAAAAATTGCTAAACTACATTGGTGAAGTGCTGGTGAATGGTCCACAAACACCATTGGCAACCGGTTTGAAGCCAGCTGATATTTCACCACATGTGCCGGAAGTGCCTCTAGGTGAGTACGTAGTTTATAAGAAATAGTTGAGCTCGTAAGTAATATGTTATTGCTTTTTTTGTGCAAAAGCTTGCAAAAATATAAAGATAATTAAAAAATGACTCCACCATATCCAAAAAGATTCATATCCTTTCCTACTCCACAACAAGAATTTCTCAAGCATTTTTCATTTCCGTGGTGAATTTTTCAATAATTATGAATTTTAATATCTCAATAATTAATAATTTAACAATTTTTTTTTTTTGCTTTACTGAAATTAATATAAATTCGCATTTGAAATTAATTTTTGCAATTGACCTTATAATTTCATTGTTTATCTTTTTTATAATTTATTAATATTCTAAATACATGCAATTTAATATTATTAATTATTTTCATTTTTATCGTCATTTTTATCGTAACTATATAATATAATGAAAAGAAAAGAACAACGAGTACAGTAGAACTTCCATAACTCGAACTTCTAGAGTTCGAAGTTCTCCATAACTTGAACTCTTGAATTGACAATATAAGTAAAATTTCATACAAATTACATTACGTAACTTTGAAGTCTCTCTAACTCGAAGTGTTTTTGTGAATTCTGGTTATTCGAGTTAGGGAAGTTCAACTGTATTTTTTACCATCTTATGCATAAACTTATATTTAAAATCCCACCCTGACCTATCCTATGATAAACCACTTCTACCTATTGTGCCGTTCTACTGCTTCCAATTCCTCGCTATTCTATATATCCTTTTTCGTATTGATCCATGTCTTCCTTAAAGTTTAACCCAATACTGTTTCATCCGAAGCCATACATTTTCTGTGCTAACCAATATTACCCATTTCTATTACTTTTTATCTGTCTAATCCACCTCTCTCTCCAATTGTTTTTTCCTTTTGTATACTTATCTTTACTCATAACTGTTCTGTGCTAACAAATTTCTTTCCTTGCGTACATTCTATTGCATCCACTTTTATTTCCTGTTCATCCCGCTTTCTTAGTTACTGTTTCTCTTCTCCAAAAGTGATCCTTTAATGTCGCATTCCACTTTCCTTCACTTCCTTTTATCTCTTGAACTTCCATGAGTTCTTTCATTTCTTAAGTTTTACGTGTTTATGCTCGTATTAATAATTACTTACACAATCAACATAGTTACTCATAGTTTATAATTATTTGATTCTTTTTAAGAATATGTAGTCATTTTTTGGTTTACGCGAGTGGCAAAAGAACGTTCAAATCAGTTAAAAGTTCTCAAAGCTATTTAACAACACTACAGACATTCCAGTCGTTGTTGCAGCCTTGAGATAGATTTTAACTGTAAATCCTTACAAATTGTCATTTATTTCCTCACTTTGCAATACTTCATTTGTTGTCGCATATTTTTCGACCAAACTTGAAATCATGGTCGATTTTTTGTTGTTACTTCGTATTTTTTTTTACCACTCGCTTACTAGAGTATATACTCATATATATGTATGTCTACTGTCTAATTAGTTTGTTATTATAAGTTTTAAAACGTTTCATTATTTTAATGTATGATTTTTTTGTTGTAATACATAATACATATATATTATTGTGATTAATTCAATTTATAATTTAGTTAATTTCCTCAACTGTTTCCATACTATTCTGTTTGTTTTCATTTCTGTTGTGCGTAGAAAATATAATAATTTCTCTCACTCGTTATTTCATTATTCCATCTGTCACTACCTTGCTTGCTACCCACGTTGTTTCTTCTACTCTGCTTATTTTATTAATATTTTAATTTTCCAATTCCTCTTACTAAATTTGCTTCAGTGTTCCATGCTTTATACCCACAACATATTTTATGATTCTCTCTTCTACTATTTTAATATTACTATTGTCGCCAAATTTCTTCCTCTTACTATTCCTGCACTTCCACATCCCCGCTCTCCAAGCTCTCCTTTCGCCAATACTGAAAATACGCTTGTAATTTTAACGTAATTTTTCCAAAACTATTTGAAATTTTCTATATACTATGTATATGTATAAATATATATATATATAGTTTAATGTACATATGTACTCGCTCTTTTGCTTACTTCTCTTTTTAATTTCTTTAATGTTTCTTATCATTTTACGATTTTATTTTCTTTGTTTCATCGTGTGATTAATCCAAATATCAATCGAACAAAAAAAAACAACATTTTCTATGCAAACAAAATAAAAAAATAATAATTAAAAAAACATCGCAAACAACACCATTTTGTAACATCACCGAAAACAAAAACAAAACTCACATGATCATGCAAAACATACGATTTTTGAAATCAATGATCACGATCACTTGAAGACCTGTCACCCGAGGCAATAAGCCGTGAAGAGCGCGGAGAAGCCAAAGGTATGTTTTGAAAAATCTCCTACTTCTACTACATACTACTACAGTTATCATTTTGAGTCATGCCGTTTTGTAAATAAATATTTGGTTTAGTTGTATGCATATACATATATCACAACGACAACAACAAAAATGCATTTATACATAGCATAGGTGTATACAGGTGTGCACAGCTCCATTTCTACATAAATATCATGAAAAAATGATAGGGAAAATATATATGGGAAAGAAAGTAACTTAATTGGCAGAGTGAGCGCAAATTTCCATACGTCCCACTTATTTGATATTCAAATTAGCCCATATGCTTGTAAAACATCAACCAGTGAACATTTAGCTGTTTTTTTTTTTGTTTACTCTCTTTTTCAGCGGTTTCTGGATTTCAATAGTTTCAGTGTTCAGTTTCATTATTTTTACTACTACTTAAAAATGTTTTTTTTTGTTTATTTTACGCGCTCCATGCAAATAATATTTTTGCATTAAGTTATACCAGTTATGGGTAACAGCCGCGTTCCTCTTTAGCGCCTCGAATTCATTGTACAATTTGTTATCATAATTAATATTTTTGTTGTAATTATTATTTATTCGATATGGTTTTAGTTGTAATTTCTACACGCATCTGTTATTTATAGACGCTTAAGCGCAGGTTTTAAGCTGCATGCAATTGCAAGAGTGCTTAACTCTCATTTATACGGCAAAAACGGAACATTTTTTTGGACTAAATATGTTTGCTGCACACAGGTAATGGTTTTGACAGCTTTTCAAGAATGAATCAAAAAAATGTTTGGTTTAAAGAGATACCAATTCTGAAAGAAAGAGAAAATTATTTACTGTCTGATTGTACTCTTATTTGAAAAAAAAAACGTTCTCAAAAATTATGCTCAAAAGTTATAGAAATATAATATATATATATGTATCTCAATTACGTACCCTAACATTTTTTGGAACAGCAAAGCATTTTTTTGTGACGTCGTGAACGAAAGGATGTTCATAGTTCAAACAGTAAACGACGTAAACCAGTAGACGGAGAGAATCGATGCGATCAATCATACGAGTTTTCAATGTAAATGAACAGTCATCACCACTTCTTCCGTACGCTACAGTAGAAATTCTTGTCATTCGGATTTTCCGGCCGCTTCTCACTCTCAAGTCTCTCACAACTTCAACTTTAAAATATTTAAAATTTTGTCAAACTAACTCAAATTTATAGTCGAATGATATTATTTTTTAACAATAAGATTATTTGTAATAGTTGGATTTCAGTTTTGATCTTTTGTATTAGGAGAAATTAAAACTGAAAAGCTAAATGTGTGAAAAACAATCTGGACAAGTTGAGCTCTGGCCATGATTCAATTATAAAAGGTTTGATAAGTAAACAGCTTTCTCACTCTTTTTTGACAACCCTTTTGCGTTAGCAAAACAATAATGTTTTTTTTCAAAATTTATCCAGAAAATTGTTCAAAAAGTTGTAAATAGTAGCAGATATTTACCAACGCAAGAGGTAGACAATATTGTTTCATTTTTATATGTTTTACTCCAGTTTTTTTTTTATTGACATTCGAATTTTATATTACAGAAATTCAAATATGTTTTTAATATAAAAGCCATCATAACCATTTCGTTTACATACATACATATACGGTTATATATATCGAGACGATAATTTTTTCGCGTTTTTTATTGAATCTGGGTATTGTGCGATTGAAGAGAAACGAAAACAGTCGATTGTCAAAAAGGCGCAGTTGCAAAGATTGCAGTTTGGTTTCTGTATTGTAGATCGAGATTTCGTCTCAAAAGAGAATTCAAAACAGAAAGTATCAAGCAATATATGAAGTTGTAAGAAGATTAATTTGACTGGCACGGTTGGAAAAACAAATTAGTTAAATGAAGTCCAGTTATCTTTAATTTTTGTTACGAACTACTGTTAAAATCTAATTTCGAACTCTAGTTTTTCCATTGTTTTTTGTAATTCTCCCAATAAAAAAGGTTATATAATCAATCACCCTTATACTAATTTACTGATCTCAATGTTCCTTCTCCTTGAAGCGGAACCGTAATATTTAGACATATGTACATGTACATATGTATGTGAAAACCAAACGATTTTCAGGTGTCTAAGGACTTATTTCATAGGTTTCATATATATTCTCGAAATTAACACCAACAAGTCTAGTAGAAATATATGTATACTAAATATTTGATCAATGATAAAAGTATTGAATAAATATATAACAGCTGAATAGTACAGTTTGAGATTTTTCTTAGAATTCTTCAGAACAATCGCACAATGCATCTACAGTACTTCTTTGTTTTTACAATTGTTTATTTTACAGTAGGAAATTGGGACTATATCTTCAACTCTGGCTATTTTTGTAACTCTCTCGATGAAAGATTATGTAATCAATCAACGTTATTTATCCATCGTTAAAATCTGTCTAGCGTTTCACTTGAAGCGAAAGCATAATGTGTAGGTCAAATTCTGCCAAATCTGTGTTATGATTTATTATATAATTTTAAAACTAATTTCCGAAAATAAAATTAAATGTTTGTTTCATGGAGAAAAAATGTAAATATTCTATTCTCTATGACTATTAATATTAAATAGATATTAACTTTCTGCACTTTTCTGTGACTCACCTACATAAAAATTAAAAATTAAAACCATTATTAGATGAAAACCGGATATATTTTCACGCTAATTATTAATTTTGATTCTCGAACCAGTATATTTTATACTACTTAGAATATATTTTTAACTACGTTCACAAAAAAAAAGCGAATAGTTTTTTCCGTTTTTTCTTTCCTTCGCAAATACAACCTCTTGTAACGCAGTGTCAAAACTTTGCTGTCACTACTTACCAAACCTTTTATAATTGAATCATGAGCTATGGCAACATTAATTTCTCATTTTTCCTTTGCTTCTACGGGCATAACTTTTGACAAATTTTGGTTGCTACGGGCGACAAATACGGGCGGGCGGAAAGTTTTTGACTGTTTGAACTATTATTAGACTGTACGACATAGGGAGAGCAAACCACGCCATATATTTTTCCGCTCTTTTGAAATTTCTTTTCGAGATATACGATCCAACAACCAGTCGAAATTATTAAATTTTACTACCGAAATTCGAAGTCAGAGGCCATAACTTTAAGAGTGCTACGTCCAATTTATGATCGTTATAATCGCCCTGTCTAACTGAATATTTTTGACCAGAATTGGATGATATGGACTTGGACAATTTGTGGTTCCAACAGGGCGGCGGCTAATTTTGAACGTGTTATCACACGAAAATTGGGTTCAGCGTCTGGACTTCTGTAAGCGGGCCCGTGGTGGTGATGCAAAAGAAATTGAGTTCCATTCATAATGGCATCGACTGTGCTCTCCCTCTTATTGAAAACCCCTTTATAACGTTGCAACTTTATCTCCATCATTCTTGATGTTGTTGAAATCAAGTTGAGCAATAAAACCATAATCATAATGAACCACCTACCAAATGTGTGACCCTTTAAACACAACAATTTCTGGCATAAACAAATTTTAGCAGATCAAACAATTTTTAAGCCTTCAAAATACATAAAGTTGAGAGTGTAACGCTTATAGAACATTTCCGTTTGCCGTATATTTGCAGAGTAAATGCTTAACTTGCCTCTAACTATTTTCTCAATGCTTTCTTGTTCCGTATATAATGTATTTTGAAATTTCTTTGCTGCTATAACAGTCACCGAACCACCAAAAGGCCTACGTCATATACTCAAATCGCAAGGTCCCGAAGCATTCGCCAAAGAAGTGCGCAGCCGTAAGAACCTTATGTTGATGGACACGTCATTCCGTGATGCACATCAATCGCTGCTAGCGACACGTGTTCGCTCCCATGATCTGCTCAAGATCTCACCATATGTCGCACACAAATTCAATAATCTCTATTCGTTGGAGAATTGGGGTGGTGCCACGTTCGATGTAGCATTGCGTTTCCTACACGAATGCCCGTGGGAACGTTTGGAGGAAATGCGTAAACGTATACCAAATATACCATTCCAGATGTTGTTGCGCGGTGCCAACGCTGTTGGTTACACCAGTTATCCCGATAATGTTGTGTATAAATTCTGTGAATTGGCTGTAAGTAATTTTTTAGTTATATACACCCGTGGCAAAAAAATTAAATCAAATGTAATATTTGTTTTTATAGGTGCAAACTGGCATGGACATCTTCCGTGTTTTCGATTCGCTAAATTATTTGCCGAACTTGATTTTGGGTATGGAGGCTGCCGGTAAGGCGGGAGGTGTCGTTGAGGCTGCCATTTCATATACCGGTGATGTAAGCGATCCCGCACGTACTAAATATGATCTCAAGTACTACACCAACTTGGCCGATGAGCTGGTGAAGGCCGGCACACACGTACTTTGCATCAAAGATATGGCGGGCTTGTTGAAACCACAAGCGGCAAAGTAAGTCACGAAATTTTTTATCTATCATAAGCACTACTGCCTTATCTAGTTATAAACATGCTAATTAGTGGGAACACTAAAAATATCACCAATATTAACCCCAACGTATTTGCATTATCTTTCCACGCTTTACCACCATAGATTACTTATCACCGCCATACGCGACAAGCACCCCGATGTGCCAATACACATACACACACACGACACTTCAGGTGCAGGTGTCGCCTCCATGCTCGCCTGCGCCGAAGCCGGTGCCGATGTTGTTGACACAGCCGTTGACTCTATGTCCGGCATGACATCGCAACCCAGCATGGGCGCTGTGGTGGCATCACTGCAAGGCACACCGCTCGACACACAATTCGATTTGCGCGATGTCTCCGAATACTCTGCTTACTGGGAACAAACACGCACACTGTATGCACCCTTCGAATGCACCACCACCATGAAATCGGGCAATGCCGATGTGTATCTCAACGAGATACCCGGTGGTCAGTATACTAACTTGCAATTCCAAGCATTCTCATTGGGTCTGGGTGATTTCTTCGAGGATGTTAAGAAAGCGTATCGCGAGGCGAATTTATTGTTGGGTGACATAATCAAGGTGACACCATCATCGAAGGTTGTTGGTGATTTGGCGCAATTCATGGTACAGAACAAATTGAATGCCGAGCAAGTGTTGGACAAGGCCGAGGAGTTGTCATTCCCCAAATCGGTGGTGGAATTCTTGCAAGGTTCAATTGGTATACCACATGGTGGTTTCCCCGAACCACTACGTTCACGTGTGCTCAAGGATATGCCACGCGTTGAGGGACGTCCCGGTGCCAATTTAACTGCTTTAGACTTTGATAAACTCACGAAGGATCTAAAGGAATCTCATCCACATATTAACGAACGTGATGTTATGTCGGCGGCGCTTTATCCAGCTGTAACCGAAGACTTTTTGTACTTCCGTGAGAATTATGGCCCAGTCGATAAACTCGACACACGTATTTTCCTCACCGGACCCAAGGTGGGCGAAGAATTCGAAGTTGCCATTGAACGCGGTAAGACATTGAGCTTGAAGACACTGGCTATGGCTGAGGATCTGACGCCGAACGGTGAACGTGAGGTCTTCTTCGAGATGAACGGTCAACTGCGTTCGGTGTTGATACGCGACAAGGAGGCTGTGAAGGTGAGTAAACGTAGTAAATAAGTATTAATTGCGGTACTTGAATTGCCATATTGTTTATTGCCACAGGAACTACACATCCATCCAAAAGCCAACAAGTCGAACAAAAACGAAGTTGGTGCACCCATGCCGGGTACTGTGATCGATATCCGTGTTAAGGAGGGTGATACCGTTGAAAAGGGTCAACCATTGGTTGTGCTCTCGGCCATGAAAATGGAGATGATTGTGCAAGCACCCAAAGCGGGTGTGGTGAAGAAGCTCGAAATCATCAATGGCATGAAACTTGAAGGTGACGATTTGATCATGCAGATTGAATAAAAGTCACGTGCCACAAACCACTGAACTACACACACAAACATAGACATGCTCTCAAAACTGTTGCTTAAGCCGACTGCTCAGCTAATATAAATTATTATATGTAAAGATTTTGAGGTTAAGCTGCTCGATGAGTAGTGCAAACGAATATTGAAGAATTACTTAAATAGTAAAATAAGCTTACAAGCATACAATTTATGTGCGAGGGTGTAAAAAACCAAATGTTACAATTAGTGTTGATATTTGTAGTAAATGAAAGAAGGAAATTGTTATATACATACATACATACATAGATACAAACGAAATGGGAAAATAGTTACTTAAATATCTACTATATATTTATAAATATTTACTAAACATTTACATATATATATATATATTTAATAACAAAATTTCGGCCAAAACGAAATGTCTCAGTGGATAACTTGGCTGTTTATTGCAAAAAATGACATTGTCAATTTAAGAAAAATAGTAAAAATAACATGCTTAAGACAACACACACACATCTACATTTTAAAGTTTGAACTTTTGTACCTTCATAGAGAATTTATATGTACAATATGTATAACAAGTATAAAATTTATTATTGTTATTGCTAATTAACGTAACAGAAGTGTACAAAATTTATTTCTATTTTTTATGAGCAAACCTTTATACGCACAAAAAAGTTTTTTCGTTCCTTATTGTGCCACTGTCCAGTTGATCTGTTGAATTATGTATATATTCTGTTTTAATAGAAGTTGAAAGTGCAAAAAAAAGAGCTATGCAAAGTGAAAGAGCTATAACCCATACTTGTGTGTACTTTGTTAACAAATGGCCATAAAAGCGCCGTTTTTTTATTGTAAATGGTATAATGGTTTCCTTACTTCTTTTGTATATGTGCGTATGTAGTATGTTTTAAATTAAGCATTAATCTAGTGAGCGACATAATTTTTTTATACAAATTCTATTGATTATTTGATTGTTTTTTAATTTTTTATTTTTGATATCATGTTTTGTTTAAGTTTCATCGAAAAATTAAAATATGTTCCAATTTATTATAATGCAAAATAGTTTAAATACAATTTATTTCTGTAATGTGAAACATGTATAAAATATGTATATGTTTATAAATAAATAAAATAAAGAAATGTTAAAAAAAATATTGCACTTTCTTTTCTTTGAATTATATTTGCATTAGGTATGCGTATCAAACTTAACTTAATTTTAAAATCGTCTAGCCATTTAACTTTTTCTATGCAAGTACATAGGCCCAAATATTGAGTATCTAATGTTTGTTACAGTTATCACATATATGGAGTTTATGCAACGTAGTTTTTTTTTGCTGCGATTGAAAATAGCAGTGCCAGCGAAATTATCATATTGTTTTAAATAATTTGATTGAAATGCGATAATTTAAATTGAAGTCAATTGATACAATAGTTCTTTAGTGAATACATCGCTATTTAAATTTGAAAACGTATTTCTTTAACGAACGAAATCTCATTAAAAAAGTGTTGACGGAAGAAAAATCTTACAAGTTTATCGAAGATTTGGTCGGACGCATTACTTTCCAAAAAAATTGGAAACGAAATCTTGAAACATGAGGACGAAATGGAGTGGACGAATTTTTCGCGGCCACGATTGAGAACAGTTGTGGGAAACGAGAAAAACGATTTTATACTTAAAAAACTCAAGACTAGTTAAATCTGAGTTTCATTGCAACCACAATAAGAAAAAAGTTAAAAGCAGCTAACATTTTTCGGCAGGAGCCCAAGAGAAGTACCATTACTAGAACCGCGGCATTTGCAGGCCAGAGTTCAAATTGCTGAAGAGAACCAGGTAGTATTGTAGTCCGACGAAATAAAAATTGTTTTATTTTATTCCCCAGGACATCCCAGATTTGAAAAACATGGAGGTGCTAAAATAAATGTTCTTGCGGTACAGGTCGGTTATATCATATTAAAAAAAAACATGGATGCCAAAATGTGCGTTGAAATAATGGTTATCATACGCTGAATTGAAAATGTAGCAGAGAAGGGTCTATCAACATGACAACTACCCTATGAATGCCAACAAGTTGGTCAAAAATGGATTTATTAGCTGGCCGGCTCAATCATCTGACCTTAATCCAAGTGAGAATCTTTGGGCTGATGTTATGGCAGCTGTAATGAAAAATAATCAGTCAAATACGAAGTAGTTAAGGAGTGCTTTGAAGACGACACGCAAGGCCATTCCTCTCGAGAAATGCAAGCGTTTTGTTTACTCCATGCCTTGGAGATGTTTAGCGGTTTTATCCAACAATAGTAATTCGACGAAGTATTAATTAATTAAAGTTTATTTTGCTTTTTTATAATGAATAAATGGGTTTTTGAAGTAAAATGCTTAATACTGTTATTATTAGTCACAGCTGAAATTTTAATTTTCACATTTATATATGTATTTAAAATTCACCCAACAAAAAACCTTTGCAATTTGACAGCATCTCAATTTCTAATTGACAATCACGTAATATTTAGGTAGAATGTCACAAATTATAATAATATATGGAGTATATATTTAAAAAAAATTTAAGTATATCATAATGTTCATAAGAATAGAAACTCACAATATTTTTGTTAAAATACAATATTTTGTTTAATTTTATTCATAACTTTACATTAAAGCAATCATAATACACAATTTTAGCGAATTATACGTGTAAATCAATCAACTACAACTGACATCCAATATATGTAATTAAATACCATTGACGATGAATTCGAGAAACATCAATTCCTTGGTTAGCTCATTGACACGTTTATGATGCCGCTGCAGATATGGCGTGAGTACTTCCACTACATTACGCATGCCTGGAACGCCATGCTCCGTAGGTGCGGCAATGCAATCGTTGAGTAAATAATGCAAAACAAGATTGGCAATTTTACAGTGCCGTGAATTTGTAGTCCACGCTTTGGTATGCTCCATGAGCGTAACACGCTGATCACTGTTCAGCGCATTAATTAACTCGCGCACCGGTTCTGTATTGCGCGCACGCACATATTCGCTCAGAATGTTGTAAGTTGTTTTAGGTTTGCCAAGTTTTAGCGCTAGCATGAAGGCTTTTTTTAAATTTTGTTTCTGATGCAGCAACGATTGCAATGTTTGCTCTTGTTGCACCAATTCGGCACGTTTTTCTATTTCATCATTGCGACAGGCCGTTGTCACATCCTGCCATTGTATCAGTTTGGAGTCCGCACCGCCGCTATAAAAGCATTTACCACTGCGTGCGGATATGGCCAGCGACCAAATACGATCGGTGTGCGCATCTAGCGTTTGCACGCATTCATTTGTTTTTATGCTCCACAACTTGAGGAGACCATCAGATGCAGCAGACACAATATATTTGCCATAATCTATGAATTCAGCACGCAATACGGTACATTCTTGTTCGAAGCGTTTAATACATGTCAATGTAGCTAGAGACCACAGGCGTAGTGTACAATCGCTCGAAGATGTTAGAACCACTTGATCGGCTGGTGAGAAGCGCACGCACCAAACTCCACGCGTATGACCACGCAGTGTACCAACCAATGTATTACTGTCAGCGCTCCACAGCTTGGCTGTTTTATCTTGCGATGCTGTGGCCAATAACTTATTATTTGGTGAGAAGGTGACGCTGTTCACCTCCTTGTCGTGGGACAATGCCGAATACTTCAAATTGAAGGAGTGTTGCGCATCCTTGTTTTTCTTCAAATTCCATACCTTAAGACTGCCGTCTTGTGAGACCGATGCGAAAAACGCAGCGGTATTACAACCAAATGCTAGACAACCAATAGTGGAAGTGTGACTGCTGTTATGGCGTGCGACACAGCTGAGTGTAAACGTATTTGGATTTACTCTCCATAAACATATGCTCAAATCTTTGCCGGCTGAAAGTAAGAGGTTAGTACCGCCCGCAGCTGATAGTGTCATAACAGTATCACTGTGACCACTTGCAATTTTGCAGTTCATATTGGCTTCGGTATCGTAAATTTTAATATTTTTGCTGTTAGATGCTACCGCTAGGAAACGATCATTCTCACCCCAAAAGCAAATATCGAGTATTTCATCGTTGAAACCAATCAATTGTTTTGTACATTCTAGCTTATTTGCTGCCACACATTCGTCAGTTGCTTTGTAAATCAATATATTTTGTTCCACTGTAACCACAGCCAATTGTTCAGTGCGTTTACATTGTAATAATTGACGAAATTCTTGGCTGTTATCTTCAGTCAAAGTTGTTAATTTTGATGTTTTACAATCTACCAATTTTAAGGCACCCGAAGCGCATGACACAATTACATTAAGCACATCAGCGTTTTTACTAATGTTACCCAAACTTGCTACGCCCTCCAACTCCTCAAACATTGGTATAACTTTATGCTGTGTAGCATCGGCAAGACGCCATACAATTAAAACTTTATCACGACTTACAGAAGCTAGAAAATCGTAGCCATTTTCCCCGCCTAAAAATGTGAAAGCCGTAACTTGTGAGAGATGTCCACGCATTTGACGTACTAAACGTTTTTCTTCATAATTCCAACAATAAATCGTGTTGTCAGAACCAGCAGCATACACTTCTTTCCGTTTAACATCTGGATGGAATGCTACGACTAATGCAGGTCCACTAAATTCACGTAGTGCACACATACATGTGCTATGGACATAGTCCCATATGCGCAATGAGGAGTCGGCACCACTTGAACATATGATTTTGCCACATGTACTAAATTGTACTTTAACAATTGGCCCTTTATGCTGGCCTTTCCATAATTTAACAACTTTTCCACTATCAACAGACCATAAACGCAACAATCCACTTCGATGGGCAGTCACAAGTAATGTATTATCCGGTGAAAGTGAAAAGCAAGGAATTTCATCTTCCAACTGTTCATCATCTGTTCTTCCAACGTTATTGCCAATTGATAAATCGCTTTCCACAACTTCTACATTAGTACCATATGCACGTACAAGTTGACCCGTGGAAACATTTATGGCACAAACTTCCGTATTATTCAAGCAATAAATACGTTCGCCATCATCAGACCAGGCAACATCTCCTCCCGCATAGAAATTGCTGAATTTCGTGGCAACCGCAAAACTATAGCAATAACACATTATTAATTTTTGTATATTATGTATAAAATACTAATGTTACTCACCTTTTCTCGCACAAACCAGACATATTAACTTTTGAACATTAACAATATTTAAATAGTTAAAATAATAATCCTCGTGCTATGATGAGAAGTTGTTTATGTTTTTCGTCTTCCTTTATCTGGTAGTTAACAACGTGCGAGCTACAGAGATACTCAAATTACTAAAATCAAATACATATTGTATTCAAACATCTGTTGCAGGGTGATCATAATACCTTCAAACACATAATATGGTTCATGAGAGCTATTAATTTGTATGTAATTAATAAAAATATTTAAATAAAATACATTTTTAATTTTAAGCAATGATGAGACATGATGAATGTGAGTTGTCGGTTGACAAGACTGCTGCGCAAAATGCTATTGAAACTAGGGAAATCAGAAGCCAGAGGAGTCTTATCGCCCGATAGCTCTCCTTCCTAAGTAGTGAAGACGATGTTGAAAAAATTACCCCGATGACTTTGCGGTTATCAATAAAAAGTAATGTTTCTAGGTAAAATTTCAAAAGTAAGAAGGAAGTTCCATATAGTGGTGTCCTCTCCACCTTACAATTTAACTTCTGTATTTCGAAATTCTCCCAATTACCAGTAGTACTTTCTGTTAACACGTATTTGTGTCCGGCAATGGATGCGTTGTTTTCAAAGGTAAATTCAAAAGTTACTGCTGGGTTGCTTTCGTAGAAAAAATACATATATCGAGTTTGAGTTGCCTCGTGAAACTGGAGTGACTCTTACAAACTTTGTTTTGGATATTGTATTATAGCACGAAACAATACAAAAACTATTTCGGATTGCGTTTAAACAGCGCTCAAACACTAGTGCAAACTAGCCTCAGGGTATTACTTTCAGTCCGGATTGAACAAGCGCGGCCTCCATCGCTCCGATAGCTTTCTTATGACTAATATTTCAAAGAAGATATGACGCACGGGTTTTTTTTACAAAAAATTTTTAAATTTCATCTTGTACTTTCAAATTGCAATGTATAACGAAGTCGTTATTTTGAAGTACTTTATATTAAGGGTGCACTGTATAATGATTTTAAAGCTTCCTGCTGGCTTTATACTCATAGATATATATAAAATATATATGTATGTATGTGATTGGCGTTGCAACCGTTTAGCCGGTTATAGCCGAATCGACGATAGTGCGCCACCTCTCTCTCTCCTTTATCTTTTTATTCGCTGAACTATGTCAATGTCGTCGTATAACTCGTACAGCTCATCGTTCCATCGTCTGCGGTATTCGCCGTTGCCAATGTTCTGAGGACCATAAATCTTGCGCAAAATTTTCCTCTCGAAAACTCCTAGTGTCGTCTCATCTGATGTTGACATCGTCCAAGCTTCTGCACCGTAGAGCAGGACGGGAATGATAAGCGACTTGTAGAGCTTGATTTTGGTTCGTCGAGAGAGGACTTTACTGTTCAATTGCCTACTCAGTCCAAAGTAGCACCTGTTGGCAAGAGTTATTCTGCGCTGGATTTCGAGGCTGACATTGTTCGTGTTGTTGATGCTGGTTCCCAGGTAGACGAAATTATCTACGACCTCGAAGTTATGACTGCCAACAGTGACGTGGGAGCCAAGACGCGAATGCGCCGACTGTTTGCTTGATGACAGGAGATATTTCGTCTTGTCCTCATTCACCTCCAGACCCATTCGCTTCGCCTCCTTATCCATGCGGGAAAAAGCAGAACAAACGGCGCGGTTGTTGCTTCCGATGATATCAATATCATCGGCGTACGCCAGGAGCTTTACACTCTTGTAGAAGATAGTACCTTCTCTGTTTAGCTCTGCAGCTCTTTTTTCTTTTTTTTCCAGCATCAGGTTAAAGAAGTCGCACGATAGTGAGTCACCTTGTCTGAAACCTCGTTTGGTATCGAACGGCTCGGAGAGGTCCTTCCCAATCATGACGGAGCTTTTAGTGTTGCTCAACGTCAATTTACTTAGCCGTATTAGTTTTGCGGGGATACCAAATTCGGACATCGCGGCGTAAAGGCAGCTCCTTTTCGTGCTGTCGAAAGCAGCTTTAAAATCGACAAAAAGGTGGTGTGTGTCGATCCTCTTTTCACGGGTCTTCTCCAAAATTTGGCTCATGGTGAATATCTGGTCAGTTGTCGATTTTCCAGGTCTAAAGCCACACTGATAAGGTCCAATCAGTTTGTTGACGGTGGGCTTTAGTCTTTCACACAGTACGCTCGATAGAACCTTGTATGCGATATTTAGGAGGCTGATCCCACGGTAATTGGCGCAGATTGTGGGATCTCCCTTTTTATGGATTGGGCAGAGCACACTGAGATTCCAATCGTCAGGCATGCTAAAATATATATAATATAAAATATTTAAGATATTTTAGAAAATTATGTGTTTATATGTATCAAACACTTTATATTCGGATTTTTATTGAATTTATTTTAGAAGAGTTCTCTCCACAATTAGCTTTATGTGAGTCATTATTTATGTATATAAATATATACATTACTTTGATATATCTTTTTGACTCCGTGTGACTTTTCCAAAAATAAAGAGATCATTTCACAATCATACAAGAAGCCGCTGAAAGAACAAATGCAAAAAATTGAGGGTGAGGATTGTTTCGTGGATTAGAAAAAGTGCTGGCATAAGTGCATAATATCGAAAAGGAGCTACTTTAAAGGCTGCAACAATAATGTAGAATAATGAATAAATATTTTGTAACTATCTCGGACATGCAACAAAATGTAGTAATGTAATTTAGTAGGTATTTGAACTAGAGTATAAATATGTATGTATGTATGTAGATCAAGGAGTCGAATAAAAAATAGTAAATTCATATACACGAATATTTAATCTAAAGTTTTCCCAACATCTGGAAATGCATTGTAACAGTGGCGAACGCAGGAAAAAATTTGGGGGGGGGGGTTGTTGGGGGTTTAGGTAAAAAGACAATGTTTCATTATTTTATTCACAAATTGAAGTCTAATCTTCTTTTATTTTGGGTCATAACATTTAAAATCTCTTCCTCCGTCACGTCTATATCCCTATGGATATTCAAGAGAGCCATTCCGTTCAGGCGTGCTTCTCCAGTTTTATTTCTTAAATATGTTTTAAGCCTGCGAAGTGAGGAAAACGAGCGTTCACTTGAAGCGACAGATATAGGGATTGTTGCTCCAATCTTTAAAAAACAATGCACTGTTTTGAAAATTTTTGCATCGCAACAATTCAACGCTTCTAAAAAAGTTTTGGATCTCTTTGTTTGATTTAACCAGTTCCTGAATATATATTCAAAATTTTAGTTAGAAAATATAATCTGAAGAAAATATTTTTAACCTTTTCCACATTCTAAATTCAGCAACGAAATCATCGGGATCTTCTACATCAGCGGACCATTGCTTTTCTAAAACACGAACAGTCTCCTGCATCTCAATAACGTCAAGATTTATGCATTTATTTGGCAAAATGTTTTCAATTTTGGAAAGCAGCTCTCGATGTTTTAAAAATCGTTCATTGATTCGGACCAAAAAATGATCTAAAAACGGTATATAAATTGATCTGCGGTAATATTCTTCCGGTTCGCCTTCATAATTGTCGCGATTAGTTTGCCGTTTCGCCAAACGCGGAATATTGATTTCTAAATCTAATTCTGCGGCTATTGTTTTAACTGATTCAAAAATTAGTTGAAACGATTGTTCAGTTTTGAAAAACAAATAATAAGTAAAGTTGTGTATCTAATTCAGACCAGTTTTTTCTGGTTGTTTTTATTAAAAATATAGACATTTTAGTTAAGACACTCAAGTATTTTTTTGCAAATAGCATAATTTTTTTTAATTTAAATTTATTTCACAACAGTTTGCTCATGGAACGAAAACTGAAAGTCATAATAAATGAGTTTTTATTTTTCCTGTATTATGATTAACAATAAACTGTAAAAAAAAATAATAGAAACCTTATTGGTGACTTTTCAGTTCAGAACTAATTTTCAAAAGAAGTTCATTTTCGACTCACAATTCCCCTTAAATGTAAAAAAAATCCAGTTCAGCAGCCACAGAGTTATAAGGCAAACTCATTACTTTGAAGCAAATTAAAAAAATGTCTCTGTCCAGTTTATATTTTTCTGGGTTTTTTAATTGGCCTACATTCCCACAACTTTTTAATACTATCCAGATACAATAGGTTTGTTTTTAGTTTAACATTCTCATAGTTTTAAAATATTAAATTCGCAGAAAAGTATAAAAGTTTTAACACCCCAAAACTCCCCCCTGCGTTCGCACCTGCATTGTAATGCTTCTCAGTATTTGAGCCTTGCTAATTGTGAAAACAGAATATGTTCGATTACACCGTACTTGATATGATCTTCATTATGCTACTTCATACAATCTTTATTATTTATTTTACATATAATTGATCTATTTTAACAGATATGAGTTCTCCAATATTGCCGAAATCACAACCATGCAAAGAAACACTTTTTTGTATGGGACAAGATTGTACGGTGAGACTAGTTCGGCACGATCGATTATTAGCTGTATGATGGTTAACAACCACTTCATTTCACTGCTGGGTATTTATACACAAATTTGTAGGTACAAACATACATATGCAAAGGTATATTTATTTGCCTAGCATTTATTTCGCAGTAGTTAAGAAATGGAGATCTGTAGGAGATACTAGTGTAAAAGTTAAACGTTTTTTTTTCTAAGGGTACAGTTCAAGAATTAGAGTAATTAAAATATCATTAATAACATTTTATATGCACTTCAACAAAAAGCATTTCAAAATTAACATCATAATCAATAATACAAAAATACGTCTGCTGTTAAATATGCCTTACGCGCTGTTATTGCCAATTTTTGCACACACCCACCCACACATATGTATATACATACGTATTGACGTATGCAAGTAGAACGTGGTCCCCAATCACAACACTTGCCACGATAAAGACCGAAACAGCTCAAAGCGCAACAGTAGCTGAGTTGCAAATAAAGCACGAACTTTAAATACTTACGAGTACAATGTATTATTAAATAATTTTTATTTCAAGTTTTCTTTTGTTTACTAAACGCATATTTGTTCTTAAAAAAAGAATCAAACAACTTAGCAAGCCACCGAACAATTTTATTATCAGCTAATATGATAAAAATAAAACACACAATTTGTGCACACTTATGTATGTATATGTATGTATGGGCGCATATGTTTGCTTATGCACACCGAGTAAATACGAATATGTATATTGATTCCGCTGGAAATTTGCGGCAAAACCTATCCTTAAGTTAAACAGTCTTATTATTGTCGTGGCCGTGTGAAGTTATATATAGTCGATGCTTGTTATTAATTTATTATTGCGTTAATTGTTAAATATTGAAACAGCATGTCCACGGAAGTCTACTACAAACAAGTAATTTTATTGTTATTGTTTATATGCATACATGTATGTATCACGCGCTATGTTGTTGTGTGCAGTTAAGTCAGTAACCGGTTGGTCGTTCATGCACAAATCTAAACTAAACGAGTTAGATGTAATGTTATATAACACATAGAATATATAACAGTGATCAGGTTGACTATCTATTGAGTAAAACTTGAGATATTAAAAATACTTGGACCATGAGATGGTTGATACCGCGAATAGGAGAAATCAGTATTCAAAATGTCGTTATACGGAAAGCTATAAAGTGCTTAAACTAAGGCATAAATAAAGTTATAAAAGAGTAATTCGGTAAAAAGGATCACAGTAAGGAGAGGCAGCTGTGAGAAACATTTATTGAAAAATGGGCGTGTCCGCGCATCCATTTGTCAATTAATCAACGCATGTATGTGTCAAAATAGACGAAACATATTGTTTACTACAAAATTTAACAAAAACAAAAAAAAACCGCCACTAAGCGGACACGAACCTCTTCTCAACGGACAAAGGGATTATTTTTTTCATAACAAATCTAACAAACACCTCCGTTGGGCGGACGCGAACTCCTCATAGGCCAACAAACGTAAAAAAGTCAATGAAATGTTCATGTAAATACTTACTGAAGTTTAAAAAGCGTCGTAGTGATAGCATAAATATGAATTTATGAAATGAAAAATGTGGTTCCCCGAATAAAACCAAATTATGCTGACGAGACAGGTTTTTTTTTCTTCTGAACTTAGCCAAACAAAAAGTTGGCAGTAAAAAACGAGGTTTGTCGTGTCGTGCCGCAAACTTTCGAAAGAAACGCTGGCTGTCCTAAATGGCAAAAACGAAAAGTCTTCTGTGCAAATATGGTAAACATTTGGTAAGCTGCAGAGCTTTTGCGTCTACTGATATTAGAAAAGTTCCAGTAAATTGGCGTTTGACTGCCAGAAGGCATGGATGACAAGTGACTTTATGATAAAGTGCAAAGATAATTCAACATGGATGGACAATTGAGTTATAAATTAGAAAAGTAGACCATGTAGCATTTCAACCACGCGAGATAAATTTAAAAGGTGTGAAGATAATTTTTATACTCTCGCAACAAATGTTGCTAAAGAGAGTATTATAGTTTTGTTCACATAACGGTTGTTTGTAACACCCAAAACTAAACGAGTATACTACCTATACCAAAGTGATCAGGGTGAAGAGTGAAGTTCAAATCCGAATGTCTGTCCGTCCGTCCGTCCGTCTGTGCAAGCTGTAACTTGAGTAAAAATTAAGATATCTTGATGAAACTTGGCACACTTATTTCTTGGCACCATAGGAAAGTTGCTTTCGAAAATGAGCAAAATCGGACCACTGCCACGCCCACAAAATGGCGAAAACCGAAAACACATAAAATGGCATAACTAAGCCATAAATAAAGCTATGGAAATAAAATTTGGAATGAAGGATCGCACTATGAAGGGGCACATTTGGATGTAATTTTTTTAGGGAAATGGGCGTAGCCCCGCCCCCTACAAAGTTTTTTGTACATATCTCGCAAACCAATAGAGCTATATAAACCAAACTTTCTGCAGTTGTTTTTTTTAGCCACTTCCTAGTATAGTCCAAAAATGAAAGAAATCAGATAAGAACCACGCCCACCTCCCATACAAAAGTTAGGTTGGAAATTACTAAAAGTGGGTTAACTCACTAACGAAAAACGTAAGAAACACTAAATTTCACATAAGAAATGGCAGACGAAAGCTGCACTCAGATTTTTTTACAAAATGGAAAATGGGCGTGGCGTCGCCCACTTATGTGTCAAAAACCATATCTCAGGAACTACTCGACCGATTTCAATGAAACTTGGTTTGTAATAGTTTCCTTACATCCCAATCATATGTTGTGAAAATAGGTCAAATCGCTTCACAACCACGCCTACTTCCTATATACCAGAACTTTGAAGACAATCTGAATCGTTTTCTTTACAATATATAAAGTAAACACTAGTGAAGATATCGGTGCAGAACTTTGCACAAATACTATGTTAATAGTGTGGCAGCCCTATTCTAAAAATCGCCTAAATCGGACCATAGATTTTTAAGGCCCCATATATCGAACACAAGGACCTCGGTGCTTCCTACCTAATATTATGGTTTCCAACTTTCAATGGACTT
The DNA here is from genome assembly GCF_028554725.1 of Zeugodacus cucurbitae. Classification (NCBI taxonomy): domain Eukaryota; kingdom Metazoa; phylum Arthropoda; class Insecta; order Diptera; family Tephritidae; genus Zeugodacus; species Zeugodacus cucurbitae. The sequence goes on from NC_071671.1 coordinate 16,097,772, forward strand.
TATACAATATATATGACGAATATGTGGGTCAAATTGTGTGTTATATAATATAAATAAAATTAAATAAATAAACTTAGGTAAGTAAGTAAGGAAGGGCTTACTTGTTCTATAATACATATGTACATAGTAACACGACTTCAGTTTGTCAGCCTTTGGATCAAGAAGTTAATCAAAATTTCAAATTTCGTTGTAGAAATTTTCAGTTTAAACATATCTTGGTAAGAATATAACTAGTTAGCCTAAAAAATTATAATAGCTTTAGAGGCAATAAATTTTATAAAAGAAATCTAGGCGAAGGTTCAAAAGGAAATCGTATTTATCAAAGTAATTACAATTATTTTTAATTCTAAAATAAGCTATCCACTCCCTTAATCGGACACTTCCATTGGGCGAACAAAATCGCTCGTAAGACGTCCAAGAGAGGCTTCACTGTATATTCATAAAAATATGATACCGATTATGAGTGCAATCCATTCGCAGCTCAGTCGACTATTTTATTCATTAGCAATATAATAATTAATTTCTAGACTATTTCAACTATTTTATTTTTTCAAAGAATTCAAACAAATAAATAATATATTGCTTGTCGACATACATACTCGATCTCCACTTAACGCATGCAACTGCCAATACTTTGACAATAATAGAACTCGTTTATTACTTGTTGCTTTTGTATTAAAAAATAATAGTTGTTGTTATATATTATATATATACATACATACATATATATGTACATACACATGTATAATACATATTATTCGTTGTGGGAAAAAATGTTGCTATGTTTGTTAACAATATTGTTAACTTTCTTGTTCAAGCTTGGTGATTCATAAGTGTGTTACCCTTACGATATGATTAATCATTTATTCGGATAACATTTTGATTGCATTTACATATGTATATGTACATTAGGGTGGCCCTTATTTTCCAAAGTATTCCGATTCTTGATCGCACCCCCTAGAAATATGAGAATAGCCAAAAAACCAGTATATACTAAGTTTTGGGTCAATCAAAAAAGATTTAGAGGTTGCGCAAGGAGCTTGAAATCCTGAAAAATTAAGAATTGACAGTGAGAGTACAACACCAGGAGATGGCGAACCAGATCCCCCAATCGATGACGATGGAACAGATGTTCCATTACCCGACCATGAAGAAATTCGAATAGCAATTACCCGCTTGAAGAACAACAAAGCAGCGGGGGCCGATAGATTACCGGCAGAACTATTCAAATACGGCGGCGAAGAACTGATAAGGTGCATGCATCAGCTTCTTTGCAGAATATGGTCGGAAGAAAGCATGCCTGACGATTGGAATCTCAGTGTGCTCTGCCCAATCCATAAAAAGGGAGATCCCACAATTTGCGCCAATTACCGTGGGATCAGCCTCCTAAATATCGCATACAAGGTTCTATCGAGCGTACTGTGTGAAAGACTAAAGCCCACCGTCAACAAACTGATTGGACCTTATCAGTGTGGCTTTAGACCTGGAAAATCGACAACTGACCAGATATTCACCATGAGCCAAATTTTGGAGAAGACCCGTGAAAAGAGGATCGACACACACCACCTTTTTGTCGATTTTAAAGCTGCTTTCGACAGCACGAAAAGGAGCTGCCTTTACGCCGCGATGTCCGAATTTGGTATCCCCGCAAAACTAATACGGCTAAGTAAATTGACGTTGAGCAACACTAAAAGCTCAGTCATGATTGGGAAGGACCTCTACGAGCCATTCGATACCAAACGAGGTTTCAGACAAGGTGACTCACTATCGTGCGACTTCTTTAACCTGATGCTGGAAAAAATTATAAGAGCTGCAGAGCTAAACAGAGAAGGTACTATCTTCTACAAGAGTGTAAAGCTCCTGGCGTACGCCGATGATATTGATATCATCGGAAGCAACAACCGCGCCGTTTGTTCTGCTTTTTCCCGCATGAATAAGGAGGCGAAGCGAATGGGTCTGGAGGTGAATGAGGACAAGACGAAATATCTCCTGTCATCAAGCAAACAGTCAGCGGATTCGCGACTTGGCTCCCACGTCACTGTTGACAGTCATAACTTCGAGGTCGTAGATAATTTCGTATACCTGGGAACCAGCATCAACAACACGAACAATGTCAGCCTCGAAATCCAGCGCAGAATAACTCTTAACAACTTTGGACTGTGTAGGCAATTGAACAGTAAAGTCCTCTCTCGACGAACCAAAATCAAGCTCTACAAGTCGCTTATCATTCCCGTCCTGCTCTACGGTGCAGAAGCTTGGACGATGTCAACATCAGATGAGACGACACTAGGAGTTTTCGAGAGGAAAATTTTGCGCAAGATTTATGGTCCTCAGAACATTGGCAACGGCGAATACCGCAGACGATGGAACGATGAGCTGTACGAGTTATACGACGACATTGACATAGTTCAGCGAATAAAAAGACAGCGGCTACGCTGGCTAGGTCATGTTGTCCGAATGGACGAAAACACTCCAGCCCTGAAAGTGTTCGATGCAGTACCCGCCGGAGGAAGCCGAGTAAGGGGAAGGCCTCCACTCCGTTTGAGGGACCAGGTGGAGAGCGACCTGGTTACACTTGGGATCTCCAACTGGCGCCGAACTGCGAAGGAGAGAGAGAGGTGGCGCACTATCGTCGATTCGGCTATAACCGGCTAAACGGTTGCAACGCCAATCACACACATTCGGCATATACATATATACTATATAAAGGCCAATGAAAGTTTGAAAACCCTAATATTAGGTATAAGGGAGAAGTTATGACCCTATTTCACTAACTAAGGGGAAGTTATGACCCTATTTCACTAATTTTTGGCACGGAGACATAATATTAGAAGAAAACAAGTAAGGTGAGGCTAAGTTCGAGTGCAACCGAACAATTTATACTCTCGCAATTTATTTATGTAATTTTATTAAGATAATACATAATTTGACCCATATATTCGGCATAAAGTCTAATAGAATAACGAAAATCATCATAATGGTATATGAGGGCTGATGTAATTCCTAAACCGATTTCACTCATTTTCCCTATCAAGCTACACTATATCCAAGACTATATGCTCACTTAATTAACACATCTCACATATTAACCGATATATGCGGAATAAAGCCAGCACATAATTTGGTATATGGGAGCTAGGGGAAGTTCTGATACTATTTTAATAATTTTTGGAACAGAGACACACAATTTGGAGAAAAAAAATGTCCTCTGAATTAAATTAAAATATCTGAAAGATTTGCCGATATTTTATGTGAAAAATTACCCTCAGGCACTGAGTTCTTCATGTAGATGTCCGGGGCCTTGAAAAGTTATATTCCGATTTCGAAATTGTTTCCATAAGTCAAGCAACAGATGATATACAGTATTTGTATAAAGTTTTATTCCGCTATCATCATCGGTTCCTTTATGTATATATTATAAAGTGTATGAATCAGATGGAATTCAAAATTGAGTTATATGGGAAGTTGGTGTGATTGTGTACTGATTCAGTGTGTCAAGAAAATATTATATACCGAATTTCATTGAAATCGGTCGAGTAGTTCCTGAGATATGGTTTTTGACCCATAAGTGGGCGACGGCACGCCCACTTTCCATTTTGTAAAAAATCTGACTGCAGTTTCCATCTGCCACTTCTTATGTAAAATTTAGTGTTTCTGACTTAAAAAAATTACATCCAAATGTGGCCTTCCCTAGTGCGATCCTTTCTACCTTTCATAACTTTATTTATGGCTTAGTAATGACACTTTATGTGTTTTCGGTTTTCGCCATTTTGTGGGCGTGGCAGTGGAACGATTTTGCCCATCTTCGAAAGCAACCTCCTCAGGGTGCCAAGGAATATGAGTTCCAAGTTTCATTAAGACAGACAGGCGGACGGCCAGACGTCCGGATTTCAACTTCACTCGTCATCCTGATCATTTATATATATATAACCCCATATCTAAATCTTTTATTTCTGGGTGATACAAACAACCGTTATGTGAACAAAACTATAATAATCTCTTGGCAACTTTGTTGCGAGAGTATAAATATTCGCTCTGAATTTCATCAAAATATATAAGAGACTTGCCTATATTTTAGGTAAACAAAATTATTAGAAGCACTGAGCTCCTCATGTTCAATATATGGGGCCTTAAACTTATGTTCCGATTTCGGCGAAAGATGGACGATAAATGCAGTATTTGTGCAAAGTTCAGTTCCGATATCTTCACTCGTGCTTACTTTATATATTTTAAAGTAAACGATTCATATCGACTTCAAAGTACTGGTGAATGGGAAGTAGGCGTGATTGTGAAACGATTTGGCCTATTTTCAGAATATATCATTGGGATGCCAGGAAAATATTATGAACCGAATTGGAATTGCTGATTATGAACTGAATTTTGTCGAGTAGCTTCGGAGATATGGTTTTTGAACCCTAAGTAGGCGGTGCCATGCCCACTTAACATTTTGTATCTCTCTCTTAGCAACTTTGTTGCGAGAGTATAAAAATCACATCTAGTATAAGGAGATAGTGGAAATTTATGCACCCATTTACGACACCAACTCATAGTGTATGCAGCATTGACTTTATTTGGCTAAGCTATCGTACTCATTAATCGATATTTGCGGTATGGTGTCAAGCTACTGAAATTGAGTACTGAACAACTTTGATGATGTACACTTAATTTCATTAAATATACCTCATAGACCGACATTTTCGGTATAAAGTCTCTCATACACAGAGGTAACATTTATGAATCAAGATGTCATTACATTAATGTAGAATTTTACAAATACATACTATATATAGTACTAAATAAAAACATGAAATATTTCGGGAATTTCGAAACCGTTGCCACATTACCTAACAATTATATCTCATATTTTCAGTGTGCGCCATCTATTGGCTTCGATGAGAATGGAAAGATCGATGATGTTGAAGAAGCAAAAGCATTAGTGGCCAAAAGTACAGCGGCCATTGGTATATTATGTAAAGACGGCGTGGTATTGGCCGTTGAGAATTCAGTTAGAAATCCGTTACATATCAAAAAACCGTTATCACGAATATTTAAAGTAGACAACAGTATTGGCATGGTTGTTGTGGGAAATTTGCCCGATGGTCGTGCACTGTTGGACAAAGCTAAGGAGAATGCACGCAATTATTACCAAAGTAGAAAACAGCATATCTCATTGGAGGAGTTGATCGAAAATCTTGGCGAATACTTACATAATTATACAAATAATGCTTTTGTACGTCCATTTGGCGTATCGGTTATACTATGTGGCTGGAACAAGGATAATGGCTACCAATTGTATAAACTTGAACCGTGTGGTGACTTTTACAGCTACTTTGCATGCGTAGCTGGTAAAAGTGAGCATATAATGTTTGAAAACGAAATGCAAGACTTTGACCCGGAAACAATGGTAGTATCATCTGCTGTGATAAAAGCCAAAGAAATGTGAGTAAAATAGTACTTTATTACAACTACAGCTATGAACAAGGGTTTACAAAGGCACTTGTCTTCACATTTAGATAATAATATAATAATTTATATTTCTTTTAAGGGAGCGATATTTTCATAAATTTTTTATTAGTTGATCAATAATACTTCTCACATATTTTTTAATATATGAAACCGTTACATTTTCTCTGTGATATTTTTAATTTGTTTCAGTTACCTTTTTTGGTCACTAGTTGTGTTCGGTCTAACGAAAAACTACGCTCTGTAGGGAAGTTGTATGTAATAGTTATTCTTAAAATTCGCTGTTACCATTTTATTGTTTTTTGAAGAAATAAAAATATTTGCATCTTTACAAAAAAGAAACAAACTAAGCAAAAATTGCAAATATGGCATACACTGCCAACAAAAATTTTAATCATTAACAATTTAACTCTTTCAGTCACGCTTTTAGATTAAGCATATGTTGAATGTTTCGATTATTGTTTTGGCATTATCTACAGCTGAAATATCACTGAAAGTATGAAAAAAAATCTACGTATGAAGGTTTTCGGGTTATGAGGTGGTTAGTGGCACTAACCACCGCGACTATTGATAGAAACAAAACAATTATGAGTTACTTATATTATTTATTAATATTAAATGATATAATGAAATTCTCCGGAAAGAAACTAAGGTAAATTTTTTTTATGAAAATCTGAAAAACAAGCTTTTCCCTTGCGTAGACAAAGAGGCACTTTGCATGTACTCCACTGCCATACAGCCGGTCTGTTTGAGTTTACAGTGTTAGACTTTGCAGTGTTAGTCATCATCGGAATTAAAGTTGTCATAATCAGTCATTTGAACTTCTCCAAACGAATCGCCTAACACCAGCGGATTTGGCTGATCTTCTGTATCCTCATCGCTACAAATACTTTCGCTATCTGAAGGAATATCTTCAAACAAGTATTTTTCGATTTGTCTATTATTTAGCAACGCGACACAATGAAATAAATATATAAAAGGGAATAAATACTTACATGCATAACTCATATGTAGATTAAACCTATAAACCTGCAACAGTCACGGTGGTCAGTTTACTAACCACTATATTTTCGTCGTCAATACACATTGAAAATAAAAAATTAATGATAGTTTCATACACATACACATGAAATAGATATAGGAGAATAAGTTGAATACAAAACATTAAAGAAAAACGTTACTTACACACTTCACAGATATTTTTTATCAAACACAAGAAAAAATGTACGTTAGCGCAATTTTCAAATGAAAACAAATGAACTGTCATTCATCGAATATGCCGCTAACCGGTCGCACCTTGTCAAAGAAGGTACAAACATTCATGATAATTAACGCGATTGTCGATAGATGGCGTGGATTTTAATATAAAAAATCGGAAAGAGGTGGTTATTGACACTAACCACCACGACTGAAAGAGTTAAAGCAGATTTTTAAATTGACAGCTGACAAAAAAAGTTACCGGAGGATTAAATAATTATTGAAATTTATAAGCTGATCCCTTTAAATTTTCACTGGCACTAATAGTCGATATGAAAACAGTCGTGCATTTTTATTAGACTAGTGCGAAGGCATCTGAAATGGATGGCATCTGTGTCAGTAGAAAATCAAAAACCGCTATAGTCGAAAAAGAATATTAAAGTGCTGTTCTCATACGTTCATAGTCATAGATTAAATTATTTAAATTTTTTTAAAATATACTTTTTGCGGACGAAAGTAAAATAAACCGCTCTGGTTCTGATTGTAGAGCATTTGTGTTATACATGGGAGAAAACTGAAAAGTCAATCCAAGATATACAAAAACGATCATAAAGCAGTGTGGCGAAATTAAAAAATGTATGGGTCGTTTTCAAGGTGTGATATGAGTCCACTTTGCAGATAGAAGCGAATATTTATAATATCTCATATCTTGATATAATAAGGAATACGACATTCTTTTGATGTAAACTGACTCCGTTTGATCGATAACGATCCCAAGCATACAGCAACTAGATTACATAAGAAAAAATCGCCTTATCGATTGACTAGCGCAAAGTTCTGAGCTGAACCCGATTGAGAATTTGTTAAATGATGTCGCAATAAACGTTATGCTAAGAAAATTTAAAAATTGCGACGAATTTCGGGCAGATATACAGGAAACGTCAAAATTTATTACTCTGCACAGATGCTATTATTTAATAGGTAGGTAGGTAGCATGCAGCCATATCGACTCAATTAACGCTAGATGCGCCATATTGATGCACTATTGTGAGACCTATTTGGATATCTTGCATACACAGAGAAAGTGGAAACCCGTTTATTCCCGCCAAATTTGCAGGAACGACAAATATCGTTACCGTGCATACCCATAGTCAGCGCATCTTCTCCAAATGGCCAATGCCCAGTTATGGTAGCTATAAATCTGTGCATATCTGTCATATCTGTGCCAACTCGTCTGCCTTTTCGTTTCCAAAAAGTTCCAGTGGCTGAGAACCCATTTAAGGACAGGTGGAGTTTTTCTGCCAGTGAGCTCGAAACCTTCCTGCAGTTGTGACTGCAATCGCATTAATCTTTGGCGACGCTAAAGCTATCAATTCCGCCGGACTGTCTGTGTAAATATTCACTTTCTTTATCCTCTCGTATTGGTAGACGGAAAGAGAGACAGATCTCAAGATCATTGGATTATACTCCACGTCATTAGTTAATAGTGAGCTTGTTAAGCAAATGTGAAGCAGTTATTAAGAATATCAGGTATTACACAAAGTATTGCATCATGTAGGTTATAATATAAGATAATTTCACTATATTTCTTAATAATCAGTATTATTAAGTAGATCTTTTTAAAGTGCGCTAAATCTCTCTCTTTAACGAGAAAAGAAACCGCTATAATATTCAAAAATTATATAAATTTTATAAACTTCTTCTCTTCTATATTTCATTTTGTTTTAGGATAAAGAAGCAATCTCGTGACTATCCATTCTATCGATCCATGGAACTATGCATTCTAGGGGAAGGAAACCTGGAAATTATGAGCGAACAATTTTAGTTGTCTTAATATTTTTCTATAAATTTAAAAAAATTTAATTGCATATTCTAAACTCAACAGCATTTTTTGGAACAGCATTTATGAACTGCCAATTCAGCAGGGTTGTGAGAAAGTAAACTTTTTAAAACTTATATACACATTTATGAGCATATTTATATGTATAATGTAGACATATTCAGTTATTGCATACATATTTTAAAAAATGTATTCGATTCAAGAGTAGTGAATCGCTCAAACAACTGGTATAAGTAAACTGGCATAATCAAATTGAAGCGGTTATACCAGTATAATTTTTAATTTTTATGTTGAACCGAATCGTAAAATTTTGTTGTTATGAATATTGGCGAAATGAAGACGGCTAGAATTAATACTCAGGAATAACAAATCGAACAACTATGCCAAACGCATTTGTGTAGTGATAAAATGCTGTCAGTAACTTAACCTCATTTTTATACTCTCGCAACATGTTACAAAGCTAGTATTACAGTTTTATTCATATAACGGTTGTTTGTAAGTCATAAAACTAAACGAGTTAGATATAGGGTATATATGTATAACCAAAATGATCAGGATGTCGAGTAGAGTTGAACAACAGATGTCTGTCTGTCCGTGCAACGGATAACTTGAGTAAAAATTAAGATATCTTGACGAAACTTGGTACACATATTCCTTGGAGCTGTGCGAGGGTTGCTTTTGAAAAATGACGAAATTGGACCACGCCCACAAAATGGCGAAAACCGAAAACATATAAAGTGCCATAACTAAGCCATAAATAAAGAAATTAAAGTAGTAGTTATTTGGTAGAGGGGGTCACAATAGGAAAGGTTATATTGGGATGTCTTTTGTTAAGTGGGCGTGGCCCTCCCCAAGAGGTTTTTTGTATCTATCTCGCAAATCACTCCAGCTATATAAACCAAACTTTCAGCAGGTTTAAACAAACAGTTCAAAAGTTATAATTTTTTACACACTTTTCCATATATATGTATGTACTTCCCGATTCTTGCGTGGGTTCATTTTAACCCTAGACGGTCATCCTTCGTCAAAATGACTACGAACTATTTTATTTTCACTGTAAATATGTTTTTAATTGTTCGTGTTGATCGTGTTTTAAGTTAAAAGAATATAAGTTTTCCTTTTTATTTTTGACTTGTATTTATTAATAATGAAATAAATAAATAAAAACAATAAAACGCGTTCATTATTTCGATTCACACCCTACTCAAAATGGATTTGAAATAAGTCGTCGTCATATTGACGAAGGATGACGTTAATGTTCAAAAAAAAGGATGACCGTCCAGGGTTAAAAAAGTAAAATGAGGAAAATTCGAATATGAAATATATTTCTATTTGCAATGAGCTAAAACTTGATTACGACCTCTAATCTTTGGTGTACGTTGTCTTTCTCTCTGATAATGAAGACGTTGGGAACGGTCAAAGTTTGAACTTTTATATTTCTAATATTTTGTTCTTCAAGCCTCTGCATACGCTCCATACTCAACTCTCAAGCGCGTACTTGGGAGATTTTGAAAATTTGTTTTTTTTTTGTACAGTAAGCAGATGCGAGCGCTTTTTACTCGGGGTGAATTTAGTTTTCCAATGGTGAAAGGACTTTTGAAATAGGCACAGTAGTTTTATATGTATTAGTGTGTCTCTGTACCAAAAATGGTTAAAATCGGGTCAAAACTTCCCCTAGGTCCCATACCTAATTATAGGTTTTTCAAAAAAACGGTATATACCTATAAACCGGTTAATATGTGAAATATCTTAGCCAAATTAAGTGAGCGTACAATCTTGGATATAGTTTACCTTGTTGGAAAAAATTATGGAATTAGTGATAACTTCGGAAGAGAAGCGAAACCATGTTTATAAATAAAAAAATATTTTATATTATTCATATATGTATATGTATGTATATGTTATATGAATTGATTTTGTTTTCTTATTTTTGGGGATTCAAAATCTTTTTTTAAGCGGTGTACACTGAAATACTTAAAATAAAATAAAAACTGTAGTGCATTTTAATAGACTTATACAGCCAAATTTTCAGAAAACGGAGTTTTATTTTAATCGCGTTTCTAAAAATGGAATAAGGGTTATATCGGTCAGTGTTGTGAATTCTATGTTTGGGAATTAAGTTTTTCGCAATTAAAACCGAAAGCGTTTAAGTGTTGTATGCGGTCATTATTCTCCTTCAATGTCGACGTTAAACATATGATTTGTTTGCCCTGAACAAAAATCAACGATCTTTAATAGGCAAACCGCCTGGGTCATAAACTGCTTGAAATATTGGGCACAAAGCTGTATACGCGTTCAGTGCTTTCGTTTACTCAGTCGGCACAACAAGGGGAACTGTGACGTCACTTCATAGCAGTGTTTGATACAATTCGAATGAATGCCTTAAAGAAGGTGAATACTGTGACCTATCGGCCGGAATAGTGATGGTACCCTCCAGATTTGTCGCCGTACGACTTATATTTTGTTACCAAACATGAAAATGTCGTTCGCCGGGCCGACCCGAGTAGTCGAATATGTGCTTCACCTGGAAAACAGCAAATATGCAAATCTCTAGAAAAGTGGGCGTTCCAACTCCTCTTTGAATGCATTTAATGTACTATAAGTAGTCATATGTAAGCGATGTTATGCGCGCTGAGAGCACTCGCACTTTACTATTTTCTTCCAAATAGTGTAGATCGCGTTATCTCTTCAAAACAAACACAATATAATAATAATCACTAAAACCTAATCTAATACTTAAAAGTCAGACCTTTACACAGATTTGCTAGTCATCATGCAGATAACAAGCAGAGGGTTCTTCTCAGAGCAGATCAACTTAACTTAAAGTCACAGCAATCAACGCCTTAAACAAGTGATATGGTCCACAGTTTTATTTGAGATTTCACGTACGCAACAACTATCTACTATTTACATTTTAAGTGCTTCGCAAAGAAACTTTTTGCATTTATTTTCATATTAAATTATAATTATAGAATATTAGTAGAAAATGTCATTTGTTTGTGTGGATGACTTTGAAAAGAAGGCACACAGTGTGTTGGAGAAGAGTGCTTTGGATTATTATCGCAGTGGAGCTGGTGAACAATTCACACTTAACTTGAATCGTGAAGCGTTTAGAAGGTAAATTAAGACAGGATATAAATCAGCAAGTATTTGTTTAGCAGGTGTTCAAAATACAAACATTATATCACTGAAGAGACAATCAACTATGATTTTTTTTAGAAACGCCTACTTTCTCCACATCTCCTAATAAGTTTTTTGTTTAGAACTCGCAAAATACTAAAGTTATATCAAACAAATATTCTCAAATCCATATCTCAGGAACTAAACGACCTATTTCAACGAAATTAGGCTCATAACTAGTCTTTGGTATCCCAATGCAATAGTTAGAAAACCCCAGATACATGAATACCTCAGTGCTTGTGACCAATTTAGTACATATAAATTATAAATACTTATTATAACAAGTAAGGAGAGATGCAACCAAACATTTTATACTCTCGCAATTTATTGCTATATTTTTATTAAGATAACACAAAATTTGATCCATATATTCGGCATAAAGTCCAATAGAACAACGAAATTTATCATATCTCAGTATAAGAGGGCTGAGGTAATTCATGAACCGATTTCACTCATTTTCAGCACCAAGGTACACTATATCGCTCATTTTTAAATTTTGCTAAGATATCTCACATAATAATCAAAATATATGCGGAATAAAGCCCATCGTATTTTTGAAAAACCAATAATTAGGTATATGGGGACAGGGGAAGTTATGACAACCATTTTTGGTACAGAGATGAAGAAGATTCCCTCTGAATTACATTAAAATATTTGGGAGATTTACCGCTATTTTCGGTGAAAAATTACACTTAGGAACTGAGTTCTTCATGGTCGATATCCGGAGCCGTGGAAAGTTATTGTCCGATTTTGACAATTTTTCCACAAGTGATGCCACATCTCAAATATATTGTGTAATGTTGTATTCCGCCATCATCATTGGTTCCTAATGTATATATTATAAAGTGAACCAATCAGATGGAATTCAAAATTGAGTTATATGGGAAGTATGCGTGGTTGTGAACCGATTCCGTCCGTGTTATCAGGGTGTTAAAAAATAATAATATATACCGAATTTCATTAAAAATCTGTAGAGTAGTTTCTGAGATATGGTTTTTGACCCATAAGTGAGCGACGCCACGCCCATTTTACTATTGGCAAAAGTTTTGTAGAAATAAGGCTCATCTATAATAAAAAAAAATATTTCAGAATCCGCATACGTCCACGTTGTCTACGTGACGTTTCCAACATCGACACGCGCTGCAATGTATTGGGCATTGATCTGAAATGGCCTTTGGGTATTGCACCCTCCGCTATGCAAAAATTGGCGCATCCGGAAGGCGAAAGTGGAAATGCGCGTGCAGCCGGTAATGCCGGTTCTATTTATATACTGAGCACACTGTCTACCAGTTCAATTGAAGAAGTTGCGGCTGCGGCACCCGACACCAATAAATGGTTTCAGCTTTACGTTTACAAAGATCGGTAAATGAATCGGAATTATAGTTTATTACTTTATCTAATTAATTACCGTAAATTTGTAGTTCGCTTACCGAACAAATGGTACGACGTGCTGAGAAGGCCAATTTCAAAGCCATTGTTCTAACCATCGACGCACCAATATTTGGCCAACGACGTTCAGACGTTCGCAATAAATTCAGCCTGCCGCCACATCTTCGTCTCGCTAACTTCGAAGGCATCAAAGCGGATGGCGTACGTAGTGATAGCGACGCAACTTCTGGTATCAATGCTTATGTTTCCAGTCAATTCGATGCGACACTAACGTGGAAGGATGTCGCATGGTTGGTGAACTTAACGCGATTGCCTATAATCGTTAAGGGCGTACTAACACGTGAAGATGCCGTTTTAGCGCGCGAATTCGGTTGTGCCGGAATAATCGTATCAAATCATGGTGCACGGCAAATAGATACTGTACCGGCTTCAATTGAAGCACTGCCCGAAGTTGTGAAAGCGGTTGGTAATGATTTGGTCGTGATGTTAGATGGCGGTGTCACACAGGGCAATGATATCTTCAAAGCACTGGCTTTGGGTGCTAAAATGGTTTTTGTCGGTCGTGCTGCACTCTGGGGTTTGGCTTGTGATGGCCAAAAGGGCGTTGAAAGCTTGTTAAGTGTTTTAAAGAAGGATCTTGAAATTACACTAGCGTTGGCTGGTTGTCAAAAGTTAAGTGATATCACTGGTGATATGGTGGCACATGAATCCATATATGCGAAATTATAGAGAATATTTGTAAACTTATTAATCCCTGGAATAAAAATTAAGGGTATCTAAAAATAAAATAGTTTAAATAAAGTCGTTATTACACCGAATTGCTGGTCAAATTATTAAACAAGCGGGAACTGATATTTCATTCTTCAAAGTATAAAAGACCATAAAATGGTTCAGCCGTACAACTTTGGACGAAGTCACAATATTGACCGCGTTTGTGATACGATATTTAGTAATAGGTCAGTAGATATGATATTCAATATCAAATTGTGAAGTACTTAGCCTATAAAAGAAAAAAAGAAAATGGAAAATTTCTGTTACTTTATTGTGGTGAGGTCCAGTGCGTTTTCATGGTTGAATAATGTTTTTCTCTTCCATAAAAAGTTGTGTTTTTTCAGCAATTCTGCGTCGAATCGGGAAATTAAGGAAAGGGGAGGCATTACTTTTTCGACAGATCGGACACTCTTCGCCTTCTTCGGAGAAAGTTCGTCGGGTGAGGTCCACTGGTCTCTTTTGTGTACCCATAGGCCCATGTTTTATCGATCGTGTCTCAGAATTGGAGCGCTAAAACAACACCGTTACGAGTGGATTTTGTCTCAGCTACCTTGTTTACCTACAATCGAATACGGATGAGATCTGTCAATACGAAATCATGTACTTTCGATCTCCGTAGTAACCGTTTTCAGGAATCCGAGCGTGGTTCATAAAAAACTCATCATAGTCAAATTGAAATCAAACTGAAGCAGAATCGCTAACATACAAGCGTTCACAGCGGTATTTTCCCTCCAAAAAAAGAATGTAATCACCTACCCTTTCAAATCGGTCCATCGGTCAGTTTTATTTTGGAAAATATGTTTTAATTTATGACGTCATAATAAAGAAATGCGAAAAATATATGGCATCATTTAATTATTTCATTTGAACACAAGACAGGCTGGTAGCATTAACCAATGAAAAGTCAAAATTGATTGTCAAACTTCTAACCTAACTATACGCAAAATAAGCCGTTTCATCGCTCGCAAACAAAACTAAAGCTGTCAAATTTTTACTATTTTACCATTGCTATTATAAAGTAGTGAAATTAAAAATTATTAAAAATGAGTTCAATTGGTACTGGGGTGAGTTTATAATTGGCACCGGAAAGATTCACAGAAATTTTACTATCTTTTGCGCATCTTACAGTACGATCTGTCGGCATCACAATTTTCACCTGATGGACGTGTCTACCAAATTGAGTACGCTGGTAAAGCGGTAGAAATGAGTGGAACAGTAATAGGAATGCGTGGAAAAGATGGTATTGTTTTGGCCGTGGAGAAAATCGTTACCAGTGCTTTATATGAAGATGACGCGGCTACTCGCATATTTACTGTAGACAAAAACATTGGCATTGCTATTGCTGGTCTACTAGCTGATGGACGATATATAGTAGATATTGCTCGGCAAGAGGCCGCAAACTTCCGTCAACAATTCGAACGTACAATACCATTGAAACAGTTAACTGAGCGTGTATCAGCTTACGTGCATGCCTATACGTTGTACAGTGCAGTGCGTCCATTTGGTGTATCTGTTATATTGGCGTCATGGGATGAGGAGCAAGGTCCACAACTATATAAAATCGAGCCTTCTGGTACGTCTTTTGGATATTTTGCCTGTGCTAGCGGAAAGGCAGAACAGCAAGCTAAAACAGAAATGGAAAAATTAAAATTTGCTGAAATGAGTGTAGACGATTTAGTTCAAAATGCTGGTAAAATGTAAGTACCTGTATAATATTTCAAATTATGAATTTTAAACTAATTTAAACGTTATTACAGAATTTACCTAGTGCATGATGAACTCCGAAATAAAGATTTTCATTTCGAAATGAGCCTGGTAAGCAAAGACACAAAAGGTCTACATCGTTTAAATCCCCAACCATGGTACGATCAGGCTGTTCAAGCTGGTCTAGCGGCAAAGAATGAAGACGATAGTGATAATGAGATATAAGAAGTTTTTTATTTAATTTTAAATCTCGATATAGTAACTAATCCATTTGATTTGGTTTAAAATACTTCAACATGGTTTGACCTATAAAAGAATAAAATCTCGTACCAACGAGAAATGAATGAAATTCACTTTGTATTTTGTATTTCATAAAATTGTTTAGATCTCATCTTAGTTAAAATGCAGTGTTATTCAAACTTTAATTGATGGTTATTATTGTGAATTGTAAAGAAGCTGACTGCGGTTTACCAAAGACAGCTGATTGGACAATTTAGCCATTTCTCATCAGATATAAAATGCTTCTGGTAAAACGATTCTGTAGTGGATTTCAACGCATTAAAGCAATAACAAACACTGCCAAACCTGGGGAGCATCTTAATGTTCAAGTACATAAAAATACTAAAATACAATTTTCATATAGTTTACATACATATTTTTCTTTTTAAATAAACTACAAATAGGGATGGATTAAAAACATACGACGCCTAAAGAAAAGTATATTCTTCGACTTAAATGATGGATCCACAGTACGTCGATTTCAAGTGGTTATACCGAAATCAGTGGACACAAAAGACATATGTGTTGGCAGTAATATCAGTGCAACCGGGTGCATACAAGTAGCGCCTAATGGTCAACTAGAATTACACGCCGAGCATGTTAAAGTAATAGGTGTTACACAATATTAAACTTTCAATCATATACGGAACATAAAAATTATGATTTCTTTTCCAGCCGACGGCAACATCACAGGATATCCTTTCACGCCAAAACAGCAACATCCACCGGAGTATGTGCGTGAACACTTACATCTTCGTGCACGTGTAGATTACATAGCTGCGCAAATGAGATTGAGGCATCGGGCATTGAAGGCCATACATGACTATATGGACGAATTGGATTTTGTGCAGATTACAACTTCCGTTCTTACAACGAACGATTGTGAGGGTGCTGGAGAAGTATGTGTTCTGATTTGCACATGAATTGTGTGAACCATTAACAATTCCATCCTTTCAATACGCAGGTTTTCAGAGTGCAGCCAGAATCTGATGCACTTCTCAAGGAAATGAGCCGACCCAATGTACCCGTTGATCAGAGTTACTTCGACAAAAAAGTCTTTTTATCCGTATCAGGTCAATTACATTTGGAAGCCATGTCATATGGATTGGGTAATACATACACGTTAACACCCGCGTTTCGCGCTGAAAATTCTAAATCTCCACTGCATTTAGCGGAATTTTATATGTTTGAGGCCGAATTAGCCTTTATGGAGGATATAAATTCTTTAACCGAATTTATTGAAAAAATGATAAAAAGCGTTACATTGCGCATTCTAGAATCAGCAAAAGATGATTTAAGATTTTGCCAAGAAAAAGCGTTAGGCTCTGTTTTTGAACTATCTTGGCTGAAAGTTGCGTGGACCACTCTCAGCTACGATGAGGCTTTGAACATTTTACAAGCAAACAAGCAACAATTCAAAACTGAGCTTAAACCTGAAGAAGGATTTTCCAAAGAACAAGAATTGTTCCTTGCAAAACATTGTGGAACACCAGTGTTCGTTGTGGATTGGCCTGCCAATCAAAAGCCATTCTATATGAAAGTAGTTCAAACAAAATCCGAACGAGTTCATGCTTTAGATTTATTAATGCCTGAAGTTGGAGAATTGTGCGGAGGGAGCTTACGCGAAAACGATGAGAAACGTTTGCGAGCACATCCGCATCTACCCCAGGGCTTAGAATGGTATTTGGAATTGAGAAAGTTTGGCGGTGTTCCTACAGGTGGCTTCGGTTTAGGCTTTGAGCGTTATCTTCAATTACTTACGGGAGTAAAGAACATACGCGATGTTATACCATTCCCCCGATATCCACATAGTTGCCAAATGTGAACTGATGATTAATACATGAAGATAAAACGTAGTCAAGGAACGTCTAATTGTTTGATGCATTTTAAGGAAAAGTAACATTTTTATAATAGATGAATTTTCATGTGTAACATTTTTTGGTCACCTGTGAATATATCTAGTGCATGTATATTCCTTTAATGTATTTCGTGATTTGTTAAAGTTCATTCTGTAAAAGTTCATTATAATAATAAAATAAGTTGAAATAATTTTATATGGCAAATACTTCAAACCGTTATGGTAGATGCTTTAGTGAATTGATATTGCTTTGGCGCTCTGCTCACCAAGTTAATTAATTTGTCAGGACATATTAGTTGACTTCGATTGGGCAAATTCTACTCGTTTATTTTAACATCTGATTGGCAAATCGGCGACAGCTTTCACTTCATTATCATTTAAAAAATGTAAATGTCAAAATACATCAACATCATTAACACTGTGAATACCTCTCTTGTAAATATTCCTCAAAAATAAGGGTTAATATTTTAATTGTCAAACTTTTGCACATTTATTTAGACATCATTTTCGCGCGTAAACACTTCAAAATTTTGGAAAAGTGCCGTGCTTGCAATAAATATTGCATTATCATAACTTGTTTTTATATCCATATTTGTTTACAACAGCAATTTATTTAAACAAAACAAAACGTTACGAATAAAGCCAATGTCATGGCCACTTTAATTGAACAAATGCTTACTAAAATGGGACTGCGGGATGAGTCCGGGATGCAAAGGTTAGTGCCACAACATTAAGTATTTTAAAAATAAGATAGATGAAAAGAATGTCATATATATATTTGTATATCTTTTTTTTATTTAGCAAAACATTGGAATTGTTGCGTATTCTAGAGTTACGTTCTGCTAATGCGCCCCTACAGCTAAATGAATACGCAAAGACAGTGCTCTGCGCGGACATCGCGACCACAGTATTGGGTATCGCTTGTGATATGGTAATATATTTATGGTATTGTAATAATATACAGTATTAAATAATGCATTTTCAGGAACAAAATGTTAAACTTTCAACTTTGCGCAAATCACATTACATAAAACACAAACGGATAATTGAAAAAATCCTAGATGTAAATAAAATCGTCGGCGTCAGTGACATATGTGTACAATTAAGTATGACCGAAGCTTCGCAAAAGGCTACAGAACTATTAGAATTGTATAAGACAATTATGGCGAAAGAAAGCGCTAATGATGAAAATGATCTAATTCACCCTCAATATGCAGCCATGGCGGTTTTTCAAGCTGCCAAAATATTAAAACAAAAATGTTCGAAACCGAAAATAATGAGTTTTAGTAATTTGCGTCCAACTCAATGGCAGCAACTTGAACTACGATGGAACAAATTTTTAACCAAACATTATAAAGAAACAACTGATAAAAAATCGAAGCTTCGCGTTGAAGAAGCCGAAAATAATATAGAGATTTCGAAATCGCAAAGTTGCGTAGAAAGTGTAAAACGTTTAACATCTTCTGTTGAAGATTATGATAAATGGAAGAAGCGAATTTTGGAAAAGGCTGAGGCGCAATTAAGATGCCAACTAAATGAACAAGAAGATGAAAACGGAATTGATAAAGAGAATCTAATTTTGGGAATGTAGAAAATAAAAGAAAAATTATTTTATTTAGATTTGTAGTTATATTTATATTTCTAAGAATTGAAATAAACATATGTTATTGTAAAAATTTTGAAAATATAATTACTAAGCATTGACTGCTTGTTTATATTTTAGACATTTTAAATATGGTTTTCTAACTAGCAATTAGTTATAGGTACACAATTTACTTATAGCATTAGGATCAGATTAAAATTAATGTTTCTATAGTATCCATATCGTTCTGGCTTTCAATTTTTTGTTAAACTGTAATCATCTACTGATTCGCGAAGAGTTTCGTTCGTATTCGGCAACTGTCTGGATAGTATCAGTTGTTCAAAGTGATTAAACAGCATCTCTCCAATGTCCTGTTTTTGACCATTTGGTTTGGACTCTGCATAAAAAATGAGAACTGTTATGACTGCTTTCTTTTGAACATTGATACTTACCGTTATAGAAAATGAACTCAATTTCCTCTTCGGTGTCAGGACATTTATTTACCAATTGCTTCAAGTATTTATAAAATTTCAAAAGAATTTCACGCTGCATCTCTTCTACCTCTTTTGTCGTTGTGAGTGGAAAATTTAATGTTTCGAAAAATGTTAAAATAGGTGTAGCTCCTTCCAATGATATATAATAAAATCGATTATTAATAGGCATCCTAAAACGGTAGACATCATTTTGATACGGACGATACACTCCAGCACGATTTAGATACACTTTTGGTAGTGGCTATTATTGAATATACGTAACTATATAAATTTACATTTTAAAACATTCAATGTATTTTTTAATTACCTCTGCCTTTTCTAAATATGGACTATCAAATTTAGATTTAATAAACAATTTGTTTGGTACTAGTATAACTAAACGATGGATTGCAAAATGTACGCCATGGGTTTGCTCATAATCACTTATACGTTCACGTATGCCGGAAATATTAGCATAAGCTGGTAGTGTTAATTTCAAATATCCATGAAAGAAATTGGCAGCCATACTTGACGCAGAATCCAAACCGTGGTTACCACGTATAAACATTGCATTGTCTAGTGTGCTATGTCCCATTTGTACCGAAGCAACTAACCACCAAAGTGGCATATACGCGAAATAAATCGCTGGCGGTATTAAATGCAAGTGCTTTGTAAAACTAATGCGCACTAGGGCCACTAAAAGAACGCAGAAGCAAACAACTATAGTGGCTACATTGTAACAATATGCCCGGCACAATATAGTCCAAAAACGATTTTCGGGTAAATAGTGATTTTTATATTTAAAGTATTCCAATAAAGCTTTATAAAATCGTAGTAATACGTCGGCAATAAAAAAGGTTACCAAACAGTATACAACGCTATCTAAAAAATGAATATGTTTTAATCAGTATGACAATTGCACACTTTAAATACGTACCTATATACTCCCCAAATGTACTCATTTTTTGGTTTTGTAATTCTCTAGACTTTAATTTACATTTTCCCTTTTCTAAACATTCAGTATTTTCATGGGAAACGTGATTTTCATCCTGCATAACAAAATACTTTGGTGCACACGACTAATGAAACTAAAACAAAAACAAGTAATAAAAGGCTAAATGCACAGATCCCTATAGGAAACTGCTGATACAATCATCAACACACTTGCACTTGTCAGTCGGTATCAGTACAATTCAGTATTGACGGTCATCTGCTGAACACATAGAAGACGACAAGCGACGAGCGAAATCTGTCAAATATTAAAATACACGCGTTCTTATGGTACAATTGAAATAACTAAATTATTTAGTATTAGCTGTATAGATTGGATAAGCATTATAGAGAAGCCAATAGAATACACTATCCAGTAATACAAACGAACAGGTAGCACTTATGCTGCAACGCTGCGCTAAAATGTCCTCTCAATATTGGCGGTCAATGATCAAGAATCATAGAAAACAAGATTACGACATACTGACGTCATCCTGTCCAGAATGAGCATAGCAAACATGAAGAATTGTCAAATGGAAAACGGAAATATAAAACATAGTGAACCATATTTATTTACTATTGTTATTAAATTCGAGCATTACGCACTTTATTTTTAAAATAATTCCTTCCATCTTTTGGCTTTGTTTTATTGTTTTGCACTACTGTGCACTTCGGCAGTTTTACTTTCGGTAGTTTGTTTTGCTCGTGTGTTTCTGAGCATAGTGACGTTACGTGACAGGAAATTAAAACCCAAAATAGCTAACGGTAAACGAATGTCGTAATCTTGTACAAGAAAGAGTTCTCACTTTTTTCATAAGCAATTATAAAATTTTTTAAGAACTACTTTGTTCTTTGTGATCAATCGAAAGGGATAATAGAAAGAAAATGTTTTTTGTATACAAACTGAATTGACGTTCTCTGATAAGACGGCGCACGATCAGCTGTTTGTGAACTATTGTGAATAACAACAAAATTATTTGCTATTGGATTATTGAAATATTAAAACCATTAGTGGAAGTAAGTTGTTATTTAAATATTTAATGACATACATTGTATTAAAGATATTTATTATTTATTAGCAGCAAGTGGAAGGAAGCATCGTTAGCCCCAGAGAAGGATCAAACGCTCTAAGGAAATGAAAAGACGTGTTATTGTAAAGAAGGTAAAGTCCAAATGCAAGAAACGACCTTTTGAGCGGCGTAACCTACACGGCATAAATATATTTTTGTAAAAATTACACTTTTTGTCTATGTTTATGTACATGTGTGTACCCAAATTGAAATTTGTCCTTTAATTTGCAGTTGCATAAACGGTAATGCTTTGGCTAAAGCGGTGGAGAATTAAAAAGATGTTTTATTTTTAACATTACATCAGATTTGTGCTTGTCAACCTATACCTACTATGTATGTAGATGTTACCACTAAAACAATTTTCTACTAACAAATATATTTGTATATATTACTGCATCTTCATAAGTATTATTTGCGTCTGAATATATAAATATCCAGCTAATTGATACAACGATGGGCGTGGAGGTACGTGGAATTATATTTAATTTTTAATTTTCTACATTCATCTAATATGCACTTTACATTGTAACTTTATATTACAATATCAGCTATTAAATGACCCATACTAAGAACTATTTTAATAAAATGTGTTATAATTTTTGCTAATCCTTAGAAAAAGATTACGGCCAACAATTCTAAAAGGTCCATTGATGATGGTTCGCCTTTAAAATATACGTACACCGGCCGCATGTTGGAACTAATTGAGGCTTATAATGTTGCCGTACAAATTTTATATCCAAAATACCCATGGTACATATTTCCAGGACATCTGATCTGTGCAATTTATAACCGATACATGAAATTTTACAAGGGTAAACATCGTTTGGTACCGTTACCAAATGCTTTATACGAACTTTTAATTGGCAAAGAGCTTATAAAAACGGAGCACATTGCCTTCGCATCACAAGATCTCTGTAATGAGTATGTAGAATCAACAGATGTAAATTTTGTCAATTTGATTATAAATGCCGAAAGCGCTCTACATAGCACATCCACAAAGACTAATGCGAAAGCTAAGAGTTTGAATCCTGCGTCTGACGATGTCATTAAGAAAATGCTTAGCAGTGCACCGCATACAATTGTCGCACAGATACTGCCAACTGTTAACAGTCAATCGAATTGTATATTTGTTAAAGAGAATTTCTATTCTAATTTAATGGATCGGTTTCGTGTCACCAACGATTGCAGCCATCGAACACGGTTCTGGGTGCATTTAGAACATTTAAACGAGGATCAAACGATTCCAAGCATAGCCAGTAAAGCGCACATTTATTTGTTAAACAGTCCATACGATTTGCCTGCCGAAGTGTCCGAGTTAATACTCAATAATTATTTCAACACGCCTCGACTACTGCACCGTGGACACACTTATCGTATTGAGGTTGATGCTCAACTGGTCGGCACTGCTGCGTATGCACATTACTATTTAATTTTCGCTTATTTGAAATGTGTTTATTTCCGATGTGCACATCTTGAGGTAAAAGGCAATGATTTTGAGATGCAAGCGATTGTTGCTAAGAATTTCACCAACCTGGTGCAAGTGCCACACACACATCACTTTCTACCACGACAGCTTTTGGACAATATAGCAATTACGGAAAATTATCCCACTGGCCTGAGACGTACATATAATTTGCTACGGAACTCAATTGATGCTTTTTTGCCCAAGAAGTCTGCATGTTTGTCCTCCAAGCATATCTATCCGCTATTTCTCTTGCAAGGCGATAGGGGCGCCGGTAAAACAAAACTAACGAATGCAATTGCTCAGGAATTAGGACTACATGTGTATGGCGTGGACTGTGCTGAAATAGTATCACAAGTGCCATCTCATACAGAAATGAAATTAAAAGCTGTTTTCGCCAAAGGTAGCATTAGTGAACCACTACTTATATGCTTTCACAATTTCGAGGTAAGTGATTTCTACAATTGGGATAACAGTGAAAACTTGTATATATTTTCTACACATATTTCAGATATTTGGCATTGATAATGAGGGAAATGAAGATTTACGTTTATTATCCGCATTTCAAGTACAAATTCAAGAACTTTTTGCACACGATCGCAAGCACCCAATTGTCATTGTCGCTTTGACTAATGAAAAATTTCTCAAACCCATGATTCAACGAATTTTCTTGGAAGTTATACACTTGGAGACGCCAACCAAGGACGAACGCTATAACATTTTGTGTTGGTTACACACGCGTGAAATGGTCAACCATAAGATTTTCAATAAAAAGGAGATTCCATCTCTACCACTATTCAGTTTAGAGCAGCGCGATCGCTATATGACACAAATCTCTGAGAAATGGTTGAATGTTAAATCACTTTTGCGCGAAGTTGCTGACAAATCACAAGGTTTTTTACTGGGTGATTTGGAAATGTTATATGAAAATGCAATCCGTGCATTGCGCAAAAGTCGAGAGTATAAATCCAACTCCTGCCTTAAGTTAGTGCACTTCTCCACACATCTTAGTGAAATGCAAAATTCGTTTGCAAATAGTCTTGGTGCACCTAAAGTACCCAAAGTACTTTGGTCTGACATTGGTGGACTTTCCAAAATTAAAGATGAGATACAGAGTAGCATCGGTTTACCATTGAAACACATGCATTTAATGGGTAAGAATTTAAGACGTTCGGGCATATTACTTTACGGTCCACCCGGAACAGGCAAAACATTGGTTGCCAAAGCAGTTGCGACTGAATGCAATATCAGTTTTTTGTCAGTGCAGGGGCCTGAGCTACTAAATATGTATGTTGGACAAAGTGAACAAAACGTACGTGAGGTATTTGAACGCGCTCGTTCAGCAGCACCGTGTGTACTATTTTTAGATGAACTTGATTCATTAGCACCTAATCGCGGAGTTGCTGGTGATTCTGGAGGTGTTATGGATCGAGTTGTATCACAACTACTTGCCGAAATGGATGCTCTGGGTGATGCTACAAAACCAGTTTTCATCTTGGCTGCCACAAATCGACCCGATCTTATTGACCCAGCATTACTGCGTCCAGGTCGTTTTGACAAGCTTTTCTTTGTTGGCCCATGTTCAACAACCGGTGATAAAGCTGCTGTTCTCCGCGCTCAAACGCACCGTTTTAACTTAGCTAAAAATCTTGATTTAAATGACATTGCTGAAAATCTTAAAGGCGACATGTCTGGTGCAGATTTATATTCGATTTGTTCGAATGCTTGGTTATCAGCAGTTAGACGTACTGTTGATAACCATCTTAAAGGTATGTTAACACGCCATTTTATATAGGTCAACATCATTTATTAAAAGTGTCTACTTACAGAAAATACGGGTATTGCTGCTGAACTTCTTGCAGCTGATAGGGTGCTTGTGGAGATGGACGATTTTACGAAATCTTACAGCAAATTTGTACCGTCAATTAGTAAAAGTGATTTGGATTATTTTAATCAATTGAAATCGTCATACGGTGTATAAACTTTTGTGAATATTGATTGGTTCATTTTATTTATTAAATATGGTTCAATTTGTTAACGTTCAATAAAAATCTGCCGTTTTATTTTGTGATTCCCCTTGTACAGGTTTTTAAAGGTTGGTTCGCATATTAATTGTGAATATTCGCCATGTATATTTTGAAAATTTTCTAACACTTTTATAATAAAGTTTAGTAATGGTAATTAAAGTACACTTTTATTTAATAATTAAAACAAGTCAAATACAACAATTTTTTTTTTGTTAAGTTTTTAAACAAACAAGTAAATAATATGTAAATTAATGTATATTTATTAAACACTCCATCAATATTCAATTACACAATAATTTCTTTAGCATAAATATCAAATTCTATTTGCATTTGGTACAACCCTTTACATTATGGCGTAGAAATTTTTTTAAATTAGAGTTGGCAACTCTAGTAATGAATGTGTTCAGAGACCATAGTAAGAAAATAATAAACAACTGACAATCCCCAACAGTTTCATCTAATAAAAGTCATTGTATTAAAATATTTTAAATAATATATAAATAGTATATTTTGCTTAACTTTAAAAGTTAAGAAAATATTATGGCTAATAGTTACGATATACCGAGTTGGTAAGTTCTTGTTATTCACTTAGTTCCGCTATTGTAAATTCAAAGTACTGCTTTATGAATTTAACAGGGCTGGTAAACCACCCACCGGTTTGCATTTGGATGTCCTAAAGGAAGACAAACTTGTGCAGAAACTAATGGTGGATGAAAAACGGTGCTACCTCTTTGGTCGTAATAATCAAATGAATGATTTTTGCATTGACCATGCTTCCTGTTCTCGAGTGCATGCTGCATTCGTTTATCATAAACATTTAAACATTGCTTATTTAGTTGATTTGGGTTCAAGTAAGTATATTTTTGTATAGTAATTGCTATATTTTATTTGAGATATTTTTATAATTATTCAACAGCACATGGGACATTTATTGGTACATTACGTTTGGAAGCTCACAAACCCACGCAGTTACAAATTAATAGCACGTTTCATTTCGGAGCTTCTACCCGACGATATATTTTAAGAGAACGGCCATCGGCTGGTCAACGAAATAGCATTATGGAAGATTTGCCAATGAATGAGACGAGTGATGGAGCTTTACTGGGTTTGCCTGAAAGTCAAACCGAATTAGATGTAAGACTATAGGCAAAACATTAAGTATGAATTGGTTCATTCATAGATTTTTCTCTATCAACTATATACAGAATCTCACCGAATATAACACTGCCCACAACCGACGTATTTCCATGTTGGGAATTGCGGATGATAATCTGAGAAAAGTAAGTTGCATCGATAAGTACTTAAGAAAAATCTTGTTTTGTAAAAAGCAATTTTTATGTAGCAAAATGCCGCAAAACAAAGTGGGCGTAAACGACGCAATGTTACATTTAACGATGAAGAAATCATAATAAACCCCGAAGATGTTGACCCAACTGTTGGCCGTTTCCGTAATTTAATTCAAACAACTGTAGTGCCTGCGAAACGAGGACGTTTTGATGCTGGCAATCAAATGGGAATCCAAACATCACCAAACAATGAAAGCCTATCTTCTACCAACACAACTAGTCATCAAATATTCCAACAAAGTTTAGCTGAACTAAAGCAACAAGTAGATGCTGTACCATTATCGCCAAATTCACTTTATCAAGGTCTCCCAGCATCCATACATGATACGCATTCAAATTCCAGTTTAAAGTTTAACAACAGCAACATTGATTTTGATATCACACCAATTGCTATGGGCACCAAATTGGGTCTATTGTTGCCCAATCCTGCGCCTGACGTAACACCAGTGGTTGAGCCATCACATACTAAGGCAATAGCCGTACACGGAGCCGCACAAAAGCAGGGACAAAACGCAAACTGTAAAAATCCCTATTTAATATATTATTGTACACATATTAATATTTGCGATATTTTATTGTTTTAGTGCGTTTCGATCCACACGCCGTTGGTGGAGCATCTGAGAGTGGTACGCATGGCCCACAAAAGAAGAAATATGCCAAGGAAGCATGGCCTGGACGAAAGCCAATGCTGGGTCAACTTTAAAAATGCACGTACCAAAAGTGAAAATAACCATTTTTAGTTAAAATAAAATAAAAAAATAAGTTCAAACATATTTATGTATGTCAGAATTCTTCATTTGTGTAAAGTATTTAGCAATAATATAACAGTGTAAAATACTATTTTACTTTATGGAGAATTTACACTGAAGAACATGTTTCAATTATTGTGCATTATTCAGTTATCGTTAAGTTATGCGAAGAAAGAAATAGTAAATACATGATAATGTATAGGAAGTTGACTAACATAGTTTTTAGACTTTTAATAAATTTTTTAAAATATCAATGACGAACAAACCTCTAAAAAATCGATTTCAAAACTAATGTCATTTGTTTATTTACTAAAAAAAATTACAAAAAAAAATATAATTAAATTAAAGTTTTTAAACAAAGTTCGTTTTATGAATTTTCAAAGAAATAATGCAGTCCCCATTGAAGGCTCACCCACTAACTACAGTGCTTTTAAAACTAAATTATCAGCTGTTTCATTGCACTGGCTAAAATGCACTTGTGATAAATAAAGTCGAAGTTAAGACTTACAACTATTACTTAACTGTTGAAATATAAAATTATCCTTTAATTTATACATTTATCTACGAAAAAAAATTATATACAAGTTTTGTTAAAGTTTGCAATGTATACAGTGCCTGTGATACCGCCCGATCTACGTCATGAAGAAACAATCATCCAAGCAGCCATAGCGCTCAGTTGTCTACAAAAAACAATAAATTCTGTCTTTGACTGCATTGATAATCGTACCCAACGTAATAATGCAAAAGTGCAAGAGTTGAGTGCACGGGTTGGACGGGCACAAGCGAAAATACGGAGTTTAGTCGGCACAAAAAAGGCAATCAAAATTTACGCTCCAGCTCGCTTTCCATCAACCCAAGTTTTTCATGACATACCACAAACTTTTGGTAACTCAAAAACAATGTTAGATGAACATGTAAAAAATCAAAACAATGAAAAACAACAACAAAATTATGAAGTGCTTAGCCGTATAGATGCACCTGCAACTCAAGCATTGCAGGAAAAGTTGGTTTTCTTTCATGTACGTTATAAGGATATGAATGAATCATTTTCCGGACACAGTGTAACTGCCAACAAACTACATGTGAATAAAAGCATTGGTATGGGTATTGTTCCAGAAAAATTACGATCAGTATCCTCTTTGTTGCACTGCAATGGCAGTGAAATGGTTTACAGTCAAGAAAATGGTGAAAAGGAGACATGGAAAAAAGCAAAGCTCTTTAAATTACAACGTCAACGACAAGATAACTTAGAATTGAAACATCTTTTAGAACCAGCTCCCTATTCGTTGGCACATCGCAATCAAAAAACAAATTCTTTTGGTGGTCTACGCTACACACCACGACTGAATGAGGCACCGGAAATAGATTTGCCACTTGACTTGCCCGATTTACCAGGTATTGCTGATGATATACAGTTTGAAGGTAAAGATCATCAGCAAATCGCGCCATCATTATATATTGAAAATTTACCCGATCTACCGGAATTAGAAGAGGCAGCTACAACGGAAGGAAATATTTCAAAATCCAATGAAGAACATGATATTAAACAGAACCATTCAATGCAACCACCTACAGCAAACGCAGTCATTGCTACAACTATAGTAAATGTAGCACAAGTATCTGTGGCACCAGCGCCACCTCCACCGCCTCCTCCACCACCATTACCACCGCCACATGCAGTGGCAAAACCAATGCAAACGAATGCTGTAAAAGAAAATTCGAATTTACAAAACACAAACACCGATAATGCACGTAATGAGCTAATGGATGCTATACGCAAAGCGGGTGGTGCACGCGGTGGTCGTTTACGTGCTGCCGCTGCTGCTCCTGTCGATGTGGTTGACAATAGATTAAGCACCAAAAATTGTGAAGCCAAACCTGCAACAAACAAAATTGGTGGCGGAGATCTCATGGCAGATTTACACAATAAATTATTAATGCGTCGCAAAGGTATTTCTGGTTCAAAAGACAAGGAAAATAGTGACGGTGTTAATACTGTGGGCAAAGCACTAAAAACTTCTACTGATAATCCAGTTATGTCTCGTTTATCGGCGCTAATACCACCACCCACCGCCCGTAAAAACTCTGACGACGATGACGACACCCATGACGAGGACAATGATACTGATTGGGTGGAATAGCAATGGCTTACTTGTAATAAAAGTAGCATAGTCACATGCGTTGTGTAATAGAGTTGAGCTCCTTCACTGCATAATTTTGAAGCCAATTTTAAACCGCTTGTGCCTACGTTTAAATTACGAAATATTAGAATGTGTTAACTCATAAAATTTTAAATATGTTTGTACATATAAATTTATTTTTAAAATTTAAATTAACATTCGGTAAAAAATAATAAAAATTTTATTAAAGTAATACATTTTAAACGTATACAAATAAATCTAATTAACTCAATTTATTTATTAACTAGTTTTTATAATATTTTATTCACTTTAGTTAGCACAAGTCGCTCTAAATGTTCATCAGTTAGATGTTGTCCTTTTTGTGTATTGATCACATTCAGAAATGTGTGGAACAATTTTTCCAACACCATTGAGCTGGGCGGCATAGTGTTATATTTTTGGAAAACTTTTTTCACCAGTTGATATCTATTTAAGCAAGATAGACTTTTATCATCATCGTGCAAATAACTTGAGAATTCTCGGCGTATAGCGACGTATGGTTTATTATCTGATGGTGGATCTAGGTTAAAAGTATTAAATATTGTAATTTTTAATCAATAATAAACATTTTTTAAAATTTAGATTTAAAAACAAATCTCAACCTTCATTTTCATCCGGATTAAAGCAGAGGAATGAATTTACGGAAGGCGGGCGCTGCTCTCTCACATCTTCCGTCTGTACCTTATCTATATAGAACTCTTGTGCATAGTCCACAAACAGCTGCATTATCATATCCGTCGTTATACTAGGTGCTGTCTCACGCAAAGCTTCTACAAAACGCATTTTAATGGCTGGACAAACTACAGCCGCAATTAAGGCGTCATTAAATGCAGTGTTAATCTCAAAATAGTTCCTTAAACGACGTAATAAGGCATCACTCATTTGCTGTGCCACTGTATGCAAGTGTTTTATATGTCTGCTTTCATGAATTTTTTTTAATTTAACCTTAATGGTAATCAGAGTGGGTAGAAAATAACCAAAATATAAATAATTGTCTTGCTGCAAAAACTCTACGGCATCTGCTATTGGTTTGAGTATTACACAAAAGTCATCCATATATTCTAACTCGATTTGGCTTAATTTCGGTAGGCTCAAGAAAGTGCATAACTCGTCTATTTTGTGTTTTTGTTTGAGAAGTTGTGTTAACGATGCATACCATGTTGGCCAGCGTACATCAGTTGGTGGTGTATGGCCTTCGAATAAATATCCCGCAATTTCATTAACTTCGAAATCTCTGCATTTGTTTAGTAAAATTAAACAACTGAAACAGTTTTTGATATTATTTAGATTAATTGCCAGTTTTTATGTGAACTCAAGTTAACTACCGTGTTAAGACATGCTGAAATTTTCCATGGGACTCCATTATTTTAGTGAAATCAAACACTGCCAATAAATGCAGGCTGTGCTCGCCGTGTTTAAATTGCTTTGGAAGTTGATTTAGAATTTGTTCAGCATTGCTAAAGGAAATATTGAATTCGTCGCTAATGTAATCGGTGCAAATACCTTTAAAGAAAATTTATGTTAGGAGTTAGTGTCAATGTAGCCACATAATTTACCCTTACTGCTCATACTGAAATGATGGTAGGTATGTACGAAATCGTGCACTCCATTGATAACATTACAAGTGATTTTTTCCTCGTTCAAATCATATTTGTTTTGAATTTGCGTTATTAGCGCCTGAATTTCCTTGTAAGTGGGTGTGTCACTCAGCTTAGTACATGCTAAAATGGCGATCTGACGTTTTAAGTCATTATCTAACCAAAAAATACTGTAGCCAAAATAGTGTTTATTGCGACTGCTCCAAATTTCAGCGGCAGCACAAATATACGGTATATCCTCCAAATTACGCTTAATATTCTCTACGAACCCACCATACATATCATCTAAGCGAGCAAGTAATTGCGTACAGGAGCACATTGTTAGACCAGTACCACGAAAAAGTTCCACGAAAGATGGTTCTTCTAACACCGAAACTGGTACATTAGATGTTAAAATAAAATTCAAAACTTTTTCCACAAACGGTAATTGCGCTGGTTGTCGATTAAGCGTTCGTCGGCATCTGCTACTGCTGTTGAATTTCTCTTGCAAATACATGTTATACTCTTTAAAATGGCGTGAACGTAAATGTTGTACAAAATTTGAAGTGACTCTGAGCGGCCCTTTCACAAATTTATCAGCGTCACAGAATTGGCAAGCAGCTACAACGCTAATGGAAGCACGATTGCTACTCATATCCTGAGATTTGAGAGAAATTACAAAACTAAAATATGGATTTACATATAATGTTTATACTATGTACCTGTTCGACAATTTTAAAATATTTGCCATTTAATATTATAGGAATTTCATTTGGATCACATGCTAATTGGCATGCACCGGTCGTGCTTTTTTTCTCCACGCTTTCCTCCGATATGTGGGTATCGTTGGATTCAGCTGAATACAATTCAGTGTTACTGCAACGACAATCAAACTTAAGTAAACTTTCAAATAAAATCTAAAACGCCAATTTTCAATTGTTGTATTTCGTTTCACTTACTCCAAATTATTTGAGTTATTTGCCGAGCTTGGTTGGGTCTCGTCCAAATATGGAGAAGCACCCTCTGGACTATGTACATTAGTATCGTCATCCATATAGCTTTCTGCTCTTGAGTTATTTCCAGTCTATGGATATAAATTGATGAAGTAACATTTGGTAATAAGCTCAAAAGATATGTGCTCACCTGTCCCTCCCCAAGTTGGGATGCTTTTCTCTTTTGTCCGCGTCTTCCTCTAGGTGTGCGCGAATGATTTTGTCTTTCAATAATGAATTCTTCGTATTTTAATGGATGCAGCGTTTTTAAATGACGCACAAAATTCGATGTTATTCGCATAGACCCTTGTATCGATCTTGCCTTTTCACGTGGACAATGTTGACATACAGCTATAACACCCCGTGTCACCCGTTGATGTTCAGTAGCATTCATCTGTGAAAAGCAGATAATTATTAATTAATTATAAATAATATCTGACTTAATATTATTAAATGAAATTAATAAACAAATTATAGTTTGAATATACTTTATAAATATGAGATGAACTCTGTTGTTATTTATGGAATACAAGAATGTTATTATGAAGTTCTTCTACAAAAAATATACCTCTTCAACAATTTTGAAATATTTTCCGTTTACTATGATAGGTATGTCATCATATTCAGCCGTTTGCAAATCCGATTCATTGCTATATGGTTGAAGGAAGAAAGAGGTTGTAATCAAAACTTCAAATTTAATATATCTATCCACTTGCCTTCCTTCCACATGACTTAATTGGTCGTTATTAGTGTGTAATGAAGTGTATTCATTTTCTGATTTAATAGTTCGGTTGTATTGCTAAAATCAAACAAATCAATATGCATAGTTTTATAAATGTATACTTCATAATACCATTTGATCGAGAAGTTCTTCTCTCTGCATCGGCATATGTTCATTAATCCTTCCAATATCCTCTGAGTTGTGTATATATGTTTGATATTCTACATATTGTCCACTATTGTTATTATTGAAGTTTTGAGGAACTTGGTTGTTATGCATGGTGGGAAACTGATTTGTATCGACGCGTTCTGATTCAAATTCACATTTGACGAAAGTACTCGTCGACTCCATCTAAAAGGTTAAATAACAAATATTATTAATATTATGTTTTATTGTCAAAATTTTATATACAAAAGTGTTGATGACTAATAATACTTTATATATAAGAGTTGAGACAATTATAACGCACATACATATTTATATTAATGTTTTGTTAAATAGCTCAATCGTTAGCTTAACCATTTCCTCGCTGGTAAGTTTAGAAAATATTTTTACCGAAAAGATGAAATAGGTAGATATTTATCATATCATTATTTACAGTTATTTACAATAATAAAGTTATTTATTTCCATAAAAAAACTGTAGAAAACGAGATTTTCTTTAGCTATAACTTCTTAGCGGTGAACATAAATTCAAGATTCATTCGAATGAAAACTCTTTTACGAAAAACAATTTGAGACTTCAAATATAATTGTTAACTAATTATTTAATCGATTGATTGACTATAATGATTAATCAAAATGTGTACAGTGCTAAAGATTTATTCCAGGCTTGTATTTGAAACAGATATTTTTAGAGCTGCCGTCTAATGATTAAAAAAAAACTAGTATTCTTGTGTTATTTCATGACTTTCGGATACTAATATGCTTAATCCATACTGTAGACTGTTTTTCTTTATTTAATAAAATAATTTTATATAATGGGTATTTTTTCAAGTTATAAGTTTAACTAATCTCATATATTGTATAAAAGTGGCTTTGCCTTTTAAAATATGTGGCAGCGCTATGTATTGTTTAGCATTTACCTGCGATAAGCAATGAAGAAAAATTGACACTAATCTGTTTTGCTTGTCAACAAAAAATCTTCACAGGACAAATTCATCCGTAATGGCTAGCGAAAAGGAAAAAATTGAGAAGTCTAAGATAAATAACCAAGTTAAGCATGTACCAAAGGACGCCCAAGTAATAATGTCCATACTGAAGGAATTAAATGTCCAAGACTATGAGCCTCGTGTTATTAACCAATTATTGGAATTCACATACCGTAAGTGTCTGCATCCAAAATAAAATAAATATGCAATATTGTAAATCAAATATGTTCTATGATTATACCCAGGTTATGTGACTTGCATACTAGATGATGCGAAAGTTTTTGCAAATCATGCGCGTAAGAAAACCATTGACTTGGACGATGTCAAACTAGCCACTGAAGTAGTCTTAGATAAAGCATTTACCTGCCCACCACCACGTCATGTACGTAATTAAATTGATTTTATTGTGTGCTAAAGTATATTTATTTAACTTCAAATTATATTTAGATTCTTGCAAAACTTGCCGAGGTACGAAATGCAATGCCTTTACCGCCAATTAAGCCACACTGTGGTCTGAGACTGCCTCCAGATCGTTATTGCTTATCTGCCTGTAATTACAAACTTCGCGCTGCGAGTCAGCCAAAGAAAATGACAAAATCTGCATTAGAATCGCGGTCAACTATAAAGACACAAATGAAAAATTCCGGCGGTGCTGGAGGTAACAAACGTCAAACTGTGCTTGCACCAAAGACACAGGTCGTAACCATACCTAAGCCAGTGATAAAATTCACAACAACAACTAAAACGGTGTCATCAAGTGGCCCCACAGGAATCGGGAGCGGTTTAATTGTCAATAGTGGCGCGGAAAGCGGTGATATTAAAATGGAAGTCGATATGGACACAAGTGCATCAGCTGCGGTTGGCAGTATTGGTGGGAATAATACAAGTGGAGATGGAAGCAGTGGTGGTGTCAAGCGTGAACGTGAAGATGATGATTTCGAAGTTGTACAGTAAAAGTAAACTAAATGCCTTTTGCATAACATTTTATTTCCATAAAAAAAAAACATTATTCAATTAAAGTTTATTAGATTTTGCTTATATAAAATAAATATTTGAATTTTTATTTTAGTGCTAATATAATCGCACATCCTAAATCCATAATCTGTAAGTATTCTGAGCCACCATCTTGTAGTCTAAACGAGCACTCCTGCAAATACAAGAATTATTTAAACACACACAAATATTACATTATCGATTGTTAAATCTTACACCTAGTTTGTCACAAATTAGCGCCTTTTGCTTATTAGTTAACGAAGGACATCTTAGCACGTATTCATTGAATTGCTCTAACATTTGACCAATACTGTAAGCTTCATAGCCTATTTGTCGCACAAACTCTTCCAATTTCGAATAATTTCCAGCTCGGCATACTTCCAAAAACTCAATCAAATAATTTTCAGGTATAATACCAGACATTTCTAGAAGATCCTTTGTACTAATGGTATTTGATGCACCTTTAAGACGATAGCATGATTGCAGCGTAGTTATTGCACGCCTCATATCACCACCAGATATCTCCACAATCGACTTATAAGCATTCTCATCGATATTAACACCTTCTAATTCACAAATATGGCGTAAACGAACTATAATTTGTTCATCACCCAATGCCTTAAAACGGAATTTGGTACAACGTGAAGTGATTGGTTCAATAATACGGGAGACATAATTGCACACCAAACAAAAACGTGTACTACGACTCTCCTTCTCCATAGTGCGTCGTAATGCTGCTTGTGCCGCGTGAGTCATTGAGTCAGCCTCATCAAGAATGATAATTTTAAATGGTGGGCATGGTCGTCCATCTGGTCGTGTGCCGCTGGCGGTCAGTTGAGCAAAATTCTTAATTTTTGTACGTACAACTGCAATACCACGCTCATCGGAGGCGTTAAGTTCCAATATGCGCTCACGATAAATATCTCCGAAAATTTGTCGTGCAGCTGCTAGAATTGTACTAGTTTTACCAGTTCCGGGTGGTCCGTAAAGAAGCATATTTGGCAAATCGGCACCTTCCACACATTTTCGCAAGACTGCAACAACTTCTGACTGTTCGACGACATCGTCTACGCTCTTCGGGCGACTGTACGTAAACGATTTTTGTAATAAAAACTATATAAACAGTTTAAAAAATTACTTACTATTTTTCTACCCATGGCGCTGGAGGTTTTCGGCGTTCAGCGCTAGGTGCACCGGCACCGCTAGTACTGGCTTGCGTTTTATCAGAAGTTGTGGTCCTGCCTGTTTTAAGAAATGCTTGCATTTTATTTAATAAATATATTTATCTTAGGTATTGTTTTTATAAAAGATGTTGTTAAATGAATTATAAATTGTTGAATGAAGGATTACAACCCGCGCGCCAATAATAATATTTTTATTACACTGACTTCAAAACTGTCTCCAAAGACAGCTGCGTGCGGGTTGCGTATCAGTTGTAAATACCATTCTATATGTAGTAGAAACGTAGTATTTTGTGAGTGAAGTGATACAAATTAATAATGGATAATAATAACGAAATATTATTTTATTTAATTTCATATATTTTTTATAGCGTCTTATATTTTAACTACGGCAAAAATAATCATACAATAATTTCTGTGACATCTGATTGGATAATTTCTAAATTCAATGCAATGGAATGTGTAGCATTTCCGAACTGCCAACGAATTCGTACTTATAAGCTTCGTACTTAATCCAATTATATTACACTTCCGGTAAAATATGTAACTATCGGAGACGTAACAAAGACTTACTTAAGGTCTTTTTATATAAAAATGGTGAGTGCTATATACATATATACAGTTGAACATCCTTTACTCGAACTGTTGAATTCCATAACTCAGAAGTCTAGTTTGGGAAGTTCAACTGAATATCTACAATGTTCACAAATAAATGAATATACACATGTGTTATGTATTAAATAAAAACTAATATTATAACAATACTAAAACACTCGGTTCTCGAGGTGAACATCTACAATCCACCGGAAGACAGGGTCACAGAGAAACCATTCGATTGCACATGTTAACACCTACCGCTGATCCAGACTCCCATATTAGACGAAAAAGTGAAAATTATCAAACCATTTTTTAATATTGAATATAAAACTTTTATTTGTAACAGTAAACCACGTACTGTATGTTCAATAGGTTTTACAATTAATAATATGCATGAGTGCACTCATAGCAAATCAATAAGAATATGTAGTGTGGCATATTCAATGTCGAAATAAAGTTTGCAAAGTTAGTCCCAACTCTACCACTGTAGTTTTGTCAATGGCACTAGTTATAGAATTGATTTCAAATAAACGTTAAACATGCTTCATTTTGTTTTGTTAGCATATCGTATTTTAGAGGATATAACAAGTAGTTTCTGTCAAAATATATTATTACAGAGTGAATAAGCAAGCACACTAACAGTACATAATAATTTTGGTAACGCGTACCACAGGTAAAGCATAGTAATAATATGTATATCAGCAACTGCTTTTTTGTCCAGCTTGTGCATTTAATTCAATATACACATGTTTATTTGTATTATAAGGCATATATGTATATATGTTTGTAGATAAGCATAGGAAAAGCCATTTTTATTTTCTCAACATCAAATATGCGCATATGCATTAAGGCAAATTATATGTATAAGTATATTCTTTTGCATAGCAAAATCATGCTATTCGGCATATTATTGTTTGTGTCTGCTTGCATGTATGCTTATGACCAAAATAAAAAATATGTATATATTTTCGTATATTACGCCTAACATTGCATAATCATTATTTAAACAAAGTAATTTTCACAAAATCAATATATGCAGCAACCAACAAACAAACGACTCAGTAAAATTTTATAAAGTGGCTTAATACGGTACAATAACCGGTTATTTTATTTTATTTTTTTATTTGTTGCCTTATTAGCAAATTAACGACACCCATATAAAAATG
Organism: Zeugodacus cucurbitae; assembly: GCF_028554725.1. Lineage (NCBI taxonomy): Eukaryota > Metazoa > Arthropoda > Insecta > Diptera > Tephritidae > Zeugodacus > Zeugodacus cucurbitae. The sequence goes on from NC_071671.1 coordinate 16,135,709, forward strand.
TTCATGAATTTAAATGTGTCTGTATCTCAATATATATATACATATATACACTTGTTTTTTACGCCTATTTAGAAGCATTTGCAAATAATTTGTTTAATTAGATGTTACATTATCGAAATTGTTTGTATGAAAAGGCATATACTATAAAAACACAACCTTAAAGCTATTACAAATTAAAGTTAAAAATTAAACTTGAATTCATTCCGATGATTGGTAACATAATAACTTACATATGTAAAAAGATAATTTTTGTTTGTATTAATAACAATGCATTGTTCGCGACAAACGTTTAATTGCAGATAATTGTGCAAAAGCATGCGAGATGTTTAGAAGAAACGTACAATTTGACTTATGCGAATATTCAATATTTGCTTTACAGTCTCAATTATTATAATTAAATATATGTAAAGTTACAGTTTGAGACAGCCAATAAAAGTATACTTTACGCTATAATTTTATACATGTGCATGTTTTTGTTGCTGTAGTTAACGTACTTCAAATACGTAAGCAAAATTGTCTCAATTTGTTGTGTATTTTTTTACAAAATATTTCATATAATGCATGACAACGATTCATATAGAAATATAAAGCTAATAGAAGAGAAGTTAGTTACTTAAATTTATTTATACTTAATATGCTAATGGATGTAATCGTTATCTCGTAATTATGAAAATATGCATTGTGTTTGTGTAAAAACAGTATGTGTTAATGATGACTCCAGCACTTTAACTTAAATTTTTTTTTGATTATTATTTCGTTGAGCAAACTAGTGTAGTTCATGTAAATACCAATATACTTTGTTACGCCGTGCGCAAGTTAATTTTGTGCTTGTCATACTTTAAATTTGTGAACGCATGCGTGGACGTGGCAAATCACCGAACACAGCTTCACCATGCACACTTTTGGCGAGTGCTTTAATACTCGCGGCGATGTCGACAGTATTGTCCAATTCCTATAAAAGAAAAAGTTTTTTTGGTGGCATATTAGAAACGCATTACAAATATATATATAATATATCAAATGGACTAACATCTTCGGGCAGCGCGTTCACGTATGAGCGACCTGTAGTCATGGGTGAATTTGCTATTTCAATTGGCAGACTTTTGGCAAAATTCATGACATCAACTGCGGTAGCTGCACCTGGTCGTTGTTGTCCGCCAACGATTGGGCGCGCGTGCGTAGGTAAGGGCATTGCACTATCCAAGTCAACAGCAACTATAATAAAAAGAAAATTAATAGGTTAGTTAGTATTAGCAATTTATTTATTGTTAAGTTATAGCATTTCTTAAAAAAGCAAACAATAAAAATATATTACCTTCTGCTTCGGCAGCATCATCCTCACTTTCGTCCACATCGCTCATATCCCTGCCGTGATAGTGGTGATGTTGATGCTGATGCGGATGTGCGTGATTGTTCAGAGATCGTTGTTGCTGTTGATATGGCAGTTTTTGTGACAAATTTGATACGAGCGCACTAAACTGTGAATTCACACCCGCACCGCTTGCCGCGCTACCATTATCAATGCCCTCCAATTCGAAGAGACAGTCATCGCCCACTTCAACTGTTGGCGTTGGGAACTGCTGTTGAAAGGAGTTGGCCGCAATACGCACAAATTGTTGTTGTGTCAATGATGATTGTTGCTGTTGTTGCGGCCGGAAGGTGGGACTGTTACCCACACTCATGGGTGTGGCTTCTGGTGTCGCTGGTGGTGTATCAAAGTTCGACAAACGACGATTTATGCTACCGCTGCCGATAATTGTTGTCGTTAGTGCTACGTTTGGCGTTGTTGGTGTGAGTACAGTTGTACCACCAACTCCCTGAGTAATTGTTGTATCCATGGCACTGGCTGTTGTAGTTGCCGTTGTTGTATTCAACGGCAGTGAAAGCATATGCAAACCGCTTGTAGGATTCGGTGTAGTTGGTGTTGTCGGTGTCGTAACCGATGTCATGACATCGCGACGGCTAGTAATCGTATTGCGACGACGTGACGCAAAATTACCACCACCACCAATAACTTCCAATGCTGGCGGCGCACGATCTAAGAAATCGGTTGCCTGTTGTTCTGGCACTCGCTGTATCAGGCGTCCAAGTAATGCATACTCCTGTTCGGATTTTTCGCGGAAACTCTTTAACAATGCAAACTGTTGTTCCGTATAGCGTTGTATACGTTCGTCCGTTTCGGCAATTTCACGTTTGAGACGTTGTTGCAAGTTCTGTTGTAGCTGACGCAAACGTTGCTGCTTCATATCGAGTTGCAGTGACAATGATGTTGTCGATAAAGAGCCAACTGAGAAATTATTTAACGGCCCTACATTCGTCTGTTCCAACTGCAACTGTGGATGGTCCATTATGAGTAGGCCGAAGGTATCGGAAAAGGATTTATCAGCACGTCTCAGTGCCAATTCCTCATTATTTGTCAGTAGCGAACAATTAATAAGAAATTGCGGTGGGTTAATTGTAAGTGGGGCGGGTATACCATTTGCTGTGTCGGATGGCGGTGGAGTAGGCAACCGTTTAGCACAAAGCGCTGTATTGCAATTAATGCATATGCTTAGCTGCCACGCATGCGTGAGTGATTGTTCTTGTCCAGTTGGCACCTCCAGTGTTATGCTGTAAACCAAATCTCGCTGATTTAACGTATGGATGTTGAGATCCGTTATGGGACCAATGGCCTAGTGGAATAGAGAGGTAGAGCACGTTTAAAAAAGTTTGCTAAAATAAAATTCCTTAATTTCAATTTATGTTTAAAGACTGAACATAGCATTTATTTAATTTTAAAAAAAATTTTAGGCATAAATTCAGCATAAAGTCCACTGGAATAACGAAAATCTATAATATATAGTATAGCTACATAATATCCAAGATAGATTATACGCTTACTTAATTTGGTTAAAATATATCACGTATTGACAGATATATACGGTATAAAGCTTTAACATAAACTTGGTATGGGACTAGATTATTATCCATTTTATCATATTTTCACTGTGGGTGATAGGGTACCAATATGAAAGTATACAGTAAGTTAGGTTTAAAAAGACTTGATTGTTTATGAGTTGTATACATAAAACCTAATAAGAGAGGGGACTACTTAAAAAAAAAAATCTATCCAAATATGTACCTCTCCTGCGTGCGCCTCTGTGTTAAATTCTTCAAGAATATAAACCACAAGTCGTATATAATCATTTATGGAATATAGAAAGAACAAGATTAAATATTAGATATGAGCTTGAACTTCAATAAACCTCTGAAAATATTAAATTAACACAACTTGCAAGCTGTGCTTTTATGCAGTGAATTTTCAATAGCATATGAAGGTCTTTTTGATACTTGTTTTATTTATCATTCAATTAAAAACAAAAATAAGAACATACACAAAATCTAAAATATCCACTGCTGAGGAGTAATAAAATTTATTTCAAATAAGGTAATTGTTAAATTTGGCCCGTACTCATTGTCAATTGGTTGAAGGCCTTTTGCTGATCAGACCTTAATACACATAGATCAAAATGTTTTTCCACTTTGTGGTTTTTGTATTTCGCAAATTAAGCTGCCCATATTGTTTTCACTACATTCACACATTTGCACATAACTAATAATAAAAGTGTACATATGTACATACATAGTTGGGCATTAATAGAAAGTATGATAAAAAAAATAACACGCGCCAACTGGCTGATCAACAAACATAGCATTTGATCATTCTAACCACACATAATATATATACATATGTATGTAGCTATGCGCCTATTAAATTAACGTAGATCGGTCTAAGTTGAACTTTTTAGTAATGCGGCTAGTCAAAAGTTCGAATAATGGTACATATTTAGCTAACAAATTGCAGCAGTAGTGTGGGCTGTCACTTGCATTTAAAATTATTTGCAACTATATAAATAATAAAATTATTTTGATATGAAAAAATGCTTAAGTAGTTGTAGTAGTTTACAAATATAAGAACAAGTTCAATGTTGTAATAACTTTTTGTTTTTGTACATAACATATTTGCCATACGATTTTTTTAGTTTATTTTTTTTTTTTTCAATATGACAGCGTTTCTTTCTCTATATAAATACATATGTTTGTAGATATGAACCCATATCCAAGTGCTGGTAAGCAATTTGAATTTTTGCAGAAAACATTTTAATTTGTTTTGATTGCATTTTACAAATAATTAATTAGGCATTCGTTTCCATTTTGAGTGGTACACGCGCGAGCACGAGCATTCAAGCTACACAGAGTGACAATTGTTTACTTTTTAAAAAAGGCAAAGAGCCAAAAACAAGTTTTTTTCTGTTTTTGGTCAATGCATTAGCATGAACAGCACTTGTTTCAAAATTTATATACTTATAAATTATAAAGTGAGCTAGCGGAACTTTGGTCACAAGGTAGTTCTACTTATATGTTAGAAAAACTGTTGACGGACTCTTAAGAAATGTAAGGATAAACTTTAATAAGAAAATATGGATTTTCATACTCAATAATATACATTTATATACATAAATGTAAATATCAATATATACATAAAAATTTTGTTATAATTAACTTTTTTCTCTGCATTCTTTTCATTTCGTAAATTGTTATCATAGACTATCGAATTTACCATTTACAAATGACATTTTCTCGACTATCTATCAATGTGCGAATTACGAAAATGCAATAGAATTTGTCGAAATGAAAATTTCGAATTTATCTTTATCGTATTAATCTGTAATCATCAACTTGGTTGAATAACTTTTTAACCACAATTTATATGATATTTTACTTTATTTAAAACCGCCACCCAGCTGTTTTAGTTTGTTAGTTGAACGACAACTTTGAAATAAGCAATTGCCAATCTGTTGAGATAAAACTTAATGGGTTCATGAACAGGTACGTTGTTTAAAGAAGCAAATCATTTAAAAAATCAAGAAAAATAAAATCACTGAATGCATTCGTTTAAAAATTTTAAATTAATTTGATTCAAATGAGATATTATTGGTTTATTGTTAATTGAGTTTACAAAATATTCGTAAAATTACAGTGATTTTGATCCAAACATCTATTCATACAAACAATTGTCATTTTCCGTGTAATTCGGTAGCATTTGACGACAAATTACTCTAAGTTATACAAAATAACCATTGAACCATATAAAAAAGTGTTTGAAACTAGTGAGATCCTCCAAACTACAAACAAAAGTTTTATCAAAGCGCCAAATTATTGTATAAAAAATTTTACAGCTCTCTCAAACATATAAAAACTAACGAAAATATAGTTCGTTGGTGTTACCTCCCTGTTATTGCGAATAATTATTTGCTGTTCTATTTAAATTCAAAGAAAAAATGGTATAAAATCATTTTTTGTTTTTATTTGTAGCATAGAACCAGAATGGCTTGCTGATCATGCAGCAAGACAGTGCTTTACTTTGTTTGTGAATTTGGTTTGTTTTCAATTTTGTACAAAAACAAAATAAATTGTAGTGAACCCATCATTGTGCTGGTAGCGGGTGTTTAAAACTATAAAGTATTATACTCTGTACGTATGTCTACACATATATATTTATGTGAACACATGCGTCTATATCTTGAAATTTATCGCATACTTGGCGTTTTAGACATGGTTTGTGTCTTTATAAAGGCGCGCGTCACAATCATTTTTGTTTTTATTGACAAATTTATTTGATTTTTGCTTGCATATTTAGATATTTATTTTGCTTAATGTAAAAGCATATGAAGACAAATGAAATATTTCGCACTGCGGTAATTTCTTTGCTTAATTTGCTATACAGCTACGATGAAATGAATTAAAAAACACGCCGTTTTGGATATTTATAACCCTGATGAAGACGGTAAAATACATATATGATTTTTTATAATGGCTAATAAATAATACTTTCTTTTTCAAGAATACATACAAATTTGTATTTGCGTTTGACAAAAAAATGGTTTTATGCTAAAATGTTGTAGATGACGGATCAATTTATGTTGGTATATTTTTTAATGCAAAAGCCTTTGGAATTGACGTAAATATATATTTTCTAATAATATTTCAGAACCATTGTGGATTTTTTACCTGACGTCATTTTATTCGAACAATAATCTATGTTCAAAATTGTTTCCATTCTAAACAACAATAAATAAATTTCGACTTTGGTTTGGTCAGATAGTTTGTAAGTTATGTAAATACTTATGTACGTAAATATTATATCAGGAACAGCAAATAATTGGAGCACCATATACTATATAATTCATCATAATTTGTTAAGCAAAAAAGGCATATTTTTAATAACTTAAAAACACCATTTCATAGCATACAGTTATATTACGTAAGATTAAGCTCTTCAATAACCATGAGTTGTGTTCAAAATAAAGAGGTTGTATGCAATAAAAAGAACAAGATGAGCTTTTTTTTTATAATTTTATATATTACGTATATACGTAAGTTCCGTTCCCACGACATTGAATACTACGTAAGCGGAAATATTAATACAAAGCAGGACTGCTAAATCGACTGTTTTCTTCAGAACTGTTTATGCAATCAGGAATATTTAGATCGAAAAACACAACAACATATATATATACATACATACAGGTATTAGCAGTATTAATGCTACGTTAGAATTGGTAATTCTTTTACAGAACCGTTACATATTGCAACTTCGTTCAAATACTTGTTTCATAACTTTAACAAAAGGATTTCAAAAATTTAAAAAATATACATATTTACATGTGATTTTATATTTGTAATGTTAATTAAATTTCTAACGCTGCTATCCAACACTATTTCTACATGCAACAGTTAACTGCCACAACAAAAGAAAAAGTCATTGAACGCTAATGTCAAAACATGCATGCAGAAGCAAGCATGAATAACCAAAATGCAGCCAGTTTAGCTTTAGTGGAGTGTGTATGCAACTATTTGTAACTATATTTGTATTCTAGCAACTGTGGAGAATAGCTGTGTTGACTCAGCAATAGTTTTTAATACCGGAAAATTATTTAGTTATATATTTCATGAATTGATTATGCATCCACTGTATCCTTTGGATCTGGTCCCTAGCGACCGCCGTGTATTATGAAAATTATTAAACAATATTCCATATTGTCACAAATTTCATTCCCAGAAGTGTGTAATAAACGCAAAACTACGAAGGTGTTGCTGTAAATATTTTTTAAGTCTTTGTTCGGATGAAAATTCACCAATTGTGGGAACGGCTTTACCAGAATGCAATTTATTGCCTGTATTCACATATTGCCTCATACTTCACAACATTCATGGCAACATTAATATTCCTTAAATATCTGCAATTTGTGGTTCTGCATGCCCGAAGTTAACGCTTCCCTACTTGTATTATTTGCCATTTGTGCATTGCATCGTTGTGTCGGATGACTAAAGGCAATTTTATATATTACATGCACGTAAGTACATACACATGTACGCAGTGTATGCGTGTGCAAAATATTGTTAAAGAGCTGCTTTGTTGTGCAAATTTGTTATCGAAATGCATACAAGTGCAAGCAATTAAACAAAAAAATATGCACATAAAAATAATTATACATTTAGTATGTATACAATCGCGAGGAAAATTATAGTAGTGCGAACACTAGTTGTATTAAGTGTATAATTAAACAGTTTCTTAATAATTGGTCTGAGCAAAAATTAGTATTAAAACTGAAATCTCATTGGTTATTTATCTTTTAAGCGACATTAAGATCTTATTTTATAGCTTTACATTTTTATACTAGCAATAAATGTTATATTTTATTGATTTTAGATTTTTGGAATTTATTTTACATAATTTATATATTTCACTCGATTTTGGTTTTGAAACACGTTTTTAAGGTGACAAAAGGTACGATCGAAATGTAAAATATTCAATATCTTTTTATGAAAATGCTTGTACAGTGAATTTTAAATACCAAATTTTAAACTTCTTAACTTAATATTACCCTCTTATTTTATATTTATTTTCCCTTCTTTTTACGACTATACTTTATATGTATTATTTCTTCACGCAACTGTATGTGTTGTTATTTCAAGATATAAACATGTTACAATAATAATGAAATTACAACACAAAGCAAATTGCATTAAATTTTGCAAAACAAGAAATATAATTTAACGCACACACACACACGCACTAACAAACATACACATATACATACGTATACGATACAAATATTCAAAGTTATGTGGGCGCATATGTAAAAAATGTGAAATAACTTTTAATCGTTACATATCTTGAAACTTATGAAACAATTGATATATATGGACAGACACCTTTTTGTCGCAAATTAAATAACAAATAACTATGTTAGTTATAATTATTAAATATGGCAAAAAAATGTCTGGAAGGTTAGAAGTATGAAGTGGTTTGACGACGACAGGTTATTAGCGCAAATTAAAGTCGGCCGCAGACTTGAGTAAACACGTGACTGTTACAGTATACAAAAAGTAATATAAAATTTGTTTTTAAGATGGAGATAATAATTAAACACATGTGAAATAAAATAAGAAATTGTATGTACATATATACACTGTTTTAATATTAGAGTAAGGAAATAAATTGTTTAAGATTTTTCAAACAGCAGCTTAATTTAGTCAGTTAGCTAAATGTCCACACTTTTGCTATGTGAGAAAATATGCAAATTAAGAATAGATTTTTAGGAAGTTGTTGGCTAAAAATATTGAATTTTTTCACAAAATTTTATAACAATTTTTTCTAAAGCTATACTAAGGAACTTTTTGATATTTTAGAGACTGTATTTTAAAAACACGTTAATAGAAAAATACTGCTGCGAAAAATTTGAACTTAATTTGAAATGAAATAGTCATTTCAAACAGATCGTTGCTTTAATGTAGAATTGGACTCATCTCCTCGAGAATAAAGATATACTATTTTCACAAAATGTTGTATAGAATATTGTTAAGATCAAACTATGTTGAAAATGAGATAAAAACCGTTAATATTGAGAGTACAATGATTTTACAAGAATTCATGAGTCAAAAACTTTATATTTAACAAAGATATTAGGTAAAATAAGTTTAGAAAAATCAATTGGACAAGTTCCACTGGTGCCTATTTTTTAACGATGGTAAATTTCATTTCAGTCTAAAAATTAAAAACAATTCGATTATTGTTTAGCTTAAAGCAATTTTTTACACAGCGTTGTTGTGTCTTAGTCGACCCAGGCGTTCTTATTATCTTAAGCCACAGTTGCGATTATATAATGAACATATGAATATATGTTCATATATTTCTGTATATACATATTTGCAATCAAATATATAAATTGAATAATTGCTTTTAGCTTAAAGTGGCGAATACAAATACAAATACCTATGTACTTTGGAATAGTATTATCAACAATCAGTAACACATGTAATTGCATTAACTCAAACATGCACAAATACACTATTGAATATGTACATAATACATTTACAATAAATGAGAAATATACATAAGAGTATATACACATGTGCGTATGATTTTGTTATCACCATGAGAATTTGTTGTCAACAAATGTGTGCCAGATGACGCGCAACCGTCAATTATTGTAAGTCTGTCTATCTCCATGTGTGTGTGTGTTGCAACTAAAATCCACTTCATAACTAATCTATAGACCAACAGACGATTGTGAGTCGTTGTTGTTTGTTTTTGAGGTGAAAAAAAAACAAATTGCGATAAACATATGGAAATAAATAACAAAGTATTAGTATTTGCATATACTATATATCTATGTGCATATACATATACCTAAACGAGAACGTGACATTTGTAACGCCTGCATACAGATCAGAAAGATCAATAGGAGGCTTGGTTATTTATAAAAACAAATTGCGCGCTTTAACAATATAAGACCAGCTTTTTGTTTGCAAGCCAGTGGCAAATTAATGCCCAACTCACATGAAGCTTCAAATCAAAAATCAAACATTTATTCTTGTAAGATGAGATTTTGAGAAATCTTTATAGCGTTCATAATATATTTATTTTTATTTTTGTTTTAAATTTATTTACTATCTTTGAAATGTAATTTTTTGACACGGACAATGTGAAATCCAAGGACAGTTTTTGTTGTTGCTTTACATGTATTGTTTTATTTTTGCGAAAATCCTTTTGCCGTTCGCTTACAAACAAACGGATAACAATCTGTCTTATGGTAGTTCTCGTTCCTTCCTAATCTAAGTCATTTCGATAAACCTACTATAAAGTTTTATAAGAATTTTAAAAGATTCCACTATTTTGGTGCAGACCATTTGTTTTTTCAAGCTATCGACCTTATACTGATTATCATATTTATTTACTACACATAGCTTTCGAGATATCACCACATAACGTTTTTAACTAAAAATGAGGTAAACCATAAAGTCTTTGAATATCTGGAGTACACGTCAACTGATTGAAAATAGTAATATATCTCAAAAGAATTGAACTAGAATGTGCTATCTTTGATTTATAATCCTATTATAAACGAATTTACTCATTGCCAATATAAAAACAAAGATTACATTTTAGTGCTTATATTAAAAAAGAAAAGAAAATCATAAATCCGAAAACGAACTTACATTTTTTATAACCATTTACTTAAACGAAACAATGTATAATACGAAAATATGAACAGCTGTGTTCAAAATAATAATAGTGCGAAGAATACAATATTTGAATTTCTTATAAAAAGTTAATTCATTTTTTTCTGTATTGAAATTGAGTACGAACATAACAGAAACATTAATTTTACATATTATTATATATGGCTTTTATTAATATAAAACCACAAAATTTTTACAATAACGATAATAAAACTAAAATAACTCGAAAATTCGTTGTTCAGAAAAATTTAGTATTTCACATCTGGTTTTAAAAAGTATCTGAAACATAGGTAAATATAAAAATTACGTACAGATACCGTATTTGGTCGAAAATCCCCTATTATATAAAACATAGAGTTGACTAGGCCTTCATAACGGGTTTTAGGTATTTCTTTCCAAGAATGCTTCACTTTTACCCAAAGTTCGCGATTATTGCTTTTCTGACTATCACTCCATAGATTATCTATGGAATTGAGGACATACCATTGTGTAGGCCAAGGCATGTCCTTAATCCCTTTGATATGAAACCACTCCTTGGCTAGCCGACTTGTATGTTTCGGGTCATTATCCTGCTGGAAGACCCATTTCAGAGGCATTTCGTTTTCTGTATAAGGTAACATTGTGCTATTCAAAATATCAAAGTAGATATGTTGATCAATGACAGTGTGGATACGATTTATGGGCACAGCAACATAAAAATAAAAGACAAGCCCAAACTAATATCCCCTCCATTTACCGTTATCGTAGTGTGTCTAGGGTGGGATTCAGTCTTCAGTGGACTGTGCCTCCAAAAAGAACGACTTTACTTTCATCTGTCAATAATATTTAATATTTCGTCTCTTTTCGAATTTCAATGATTAGACTCTAACAAACGCACAATTATTATTTTGAACACAACTGTATATATAAGGCAGGATGAAAATACCTTTGAAATACGCGTGTACAAACCTCAGCTGTCGGACAATTGGTTCGCGAGATATAGTATTTGGAGTGACGCAGGTTGTCGTATTTTGAAAAATACTGGATAAAAATAAATTCCGTGTGCTAATGAAACACTATTTAAATATTTAAATGAAATCACAAAAAAATGAAAACAATTCACTGACGATAGAAATACTAATTTTATTTATTCTTGCTGAAGTCGATGAGTGGAGGATGTAAAACAACGATCTGTCTGAACGAATTTTTATTTTTTTTTTTATTGTTTTATTATTATTTCGTAACAATCATTTTTTTGCTCAATCATTTCATATATAGAATATAATGTCATTTCTGTGGAAAAATTATTGTAATATTATAATTTCGATATAATTTTATAATTTGTTCATATTATTTTTTAAGACTTAAAAAACTATGGTGCACTATTGCACGGCAGTGTACACTTATTTATCGATATGCGTTGGTTAAAAAAAAAATTAATTTCGAGTTCAATATATTCATAATTTATTATGCAATTTATTTATTTCTATATATTATATATATATATATATGCATGCACATATTTTTCTCATACCATTGCAATTGTTGCTGTTTGTCTCAATCATATTAACACTACACATTAGATTTATGAATCTTTTTTGTATGAACATATGAGTGCCAATGAAGCACATACATATGTACAACAAGGTATGTTTGCATGCAGACCCTCCCTGCTCACAAACCTTCATGTGCTAGTTTCTTTTTAATGATTTCTTTGCATTTTAATAAGCGAATGAGACGCGATAAAAAGTCGTACTCGTAGATACATGTGTGCGATGTCTTGCTTTTGTGCGCTTCTGCTTTGTTAAATAAGTTTAGAAATATACGTACATACAGACAGTGGCACGTTTATTTATTTTTTACTTTTTTAGAGTAGTCTGCCGTCTATCTACTATTTTCATTTAATTTTAAATGCTTTTGGTAACGTTTTTTTGTTTTTTGTTTTTGCTTTGGCATTTTTTATTATTGTTTTTATTGTTGTTTTTTACTATTTCTCTGGTTAGAAACTTTTGTAAACAAATGATAGCACAAAACGAACTACGAAAATAATCTTTATAAAATTTCAGACCAAATAATTTACTCAAGCACACATAAATATCATGCTCATATATTTTTTGTATGTACATATGTATGCACGGACATCTATATATTAGCGCAAATTGTATGTGTTTAAGAAGAAAAACAATCCAAAAAATCCAAAAAATAAAAATAATATAAAAAAGAAAAAAAAAAATACGAAAATTAGAAAAAATAAAAAAGAAAATTAAATTTAAACAAAATAAAGAAAGAAGAAAAGAGAAAATAAAAGTTTATCAAGCAATGCTAAGAAATTAATTTCTTTAAAGTACATATTTTTTCATTTATAGTAAAAAACCAAAGTTTTAAAATTTTTAGCTAAACTAAAAGCAAACAACACCGAAATTTATGAGGTTTAGTTATTCGTTCAATTTATTTGGAAGGTTAGATATTGCCAGAAATTTGAAGAAGTAATCTGTAAAATTCTAAAGCTTGTAAAAGTTTAATTTGTTCATTGATCTAAAACATTCCAACACGGCTAAATCAAACTAGCTGTTAATGTTCTACAATAGACACTAGATCTTAGTGTTACGAGGGCTGCTATATATATTTCTGGCCTAGGCACAACTAAGTGTTGCCAGGTGCAATCTGACATTTCCATTGGAAAGTTTGACATTTTTTAGCATAACATCACTGGATTGAACATTGTGAATTGTTTTATTTACAGGGAATTAAAAAATTTATCTCGGCCAAAAAATGGAATTAACTCGTGAACATTTTCGTGCGATCATTTTTCACAACTTTCGACGTGGATTATCGCGACAAGAGTGCATCGATGAACTAAAATCTTTGTAGGGCTATGAAGCACCATCCTATAGCTATGAGAAACACTGGTACAACGACTTCAATCGTGGCTGACGCTCGCTCAAAGACGAATTCCGTGAAGGTCGTGCAAAAACAGCCGCTGTGCCAGAAAACATCGATGGCGTACGCGAACTGATAATGCAAGACCGTCATGTAACATACCTTCAGATAGAGGCATGCCTATGCATTTCTCCCACCAGCATACATTCGATATTGCATGAACACTGGCCGTAAAAAAGGTTTGTTCTCGTTGGATCCCGCACAATTTAACAATCGCTCAAAAAAAGGCTAAAAAAATTGCTTCGAAAATTGGTGTGAGCGCATGCAAAAGTGTATAAATCTTGATAAATATATTTTGAATAACAAAATAAAATATTTTGAAAAAAAAAAATAAAACCATTTTCGTTGATAAATATTCCTATTTTCATTATTGGGCCAGAAATATATATGTATATCAGCCCTCGTACGTCGACATCTCTGAAGAAGAGAAAATAAAATATGATAGTAAGTTTTACTGTTAGATAGTGAGATATATTGTTTCAATAATTGTTACATTTTCTAAAGGTAAATAGTATATTTCGAATAAATAAGAAAAACGTACGAACATTATTATATGGATAAATGTTAATTTATAATATTTTTGTTAAATTTTTTTTCAAATTTTATTTAAAAAAATCAAATAATTGTTATATTAACGAGAAACAAAGTAACTACATAAATGTATGTATGTTTGGAGTACGTTATAATTTTTGATTAATTGTTAACGCAGCGATCAGCTGTTTTGAATTGTTTTGATTCGTAAATTGTATGTTACGACGAAACTGTCAATAAAGTAATTAAATTTTGCATTTAAATAAAATTTGATGTAAAGAGGAATTTTAAAGAAAAAAAGATACGAACACGTTAAACCTCTGAAAAAAATAAACTGAAACGGAAGCATTTTGTGATGTAAAAGAGCATTGTATGTAATTTCTTTATAAAAATTTCCAAAATTGTATCGACACAGATTTGCTTTTATAGCGTTATTCATGGGAATTTTAATTTTTTTCTCCTTAAAAATTACCGAAACTAAAAAACTTGGAGGATCGCTATTAAAAGCATAAAAAGATAAGAATTTGTCTGCTTATTTTAAATTATAAATGAATTCGGTACACAAAATTGCAAACTACTTTTATACGATTTTTTTTCTCGATTATCTGTTATACTCATTATAAATTGCGTATCTTGTTTATTTAATCAAGAAATATTTCATTTGTTTGCCTAAATAGTTTAATCTTATTTACACAAATGTTCAACACATTTTTATTATAATTTCTTTGATAAAAAATATAAAAAAAACTAGTGCACGTGTAGCGCTTACACGCTCCATCTGACAACGTAGAGAAGCCAACGCCACAGAAATAGGGTAGGGTGAAAAAAAAAATTAAAAATACAAAAAACTAAATACTAATCGCCGAACAGTTAAGCTTTATTGTTTGTGCTTGTCTGCTTGTTTATATGCACACATACATGCATATGTATATTCGTGCTTTTATAAACATATGTATGTATGTGCTCATACATAATCATTTTTGAAGTTGTTTGCATATAGATTATTTATTGCTAACAGACGACTTTTATTTTATAGTCGATAGCAGACACGAATTTGATAATAGTTTTTAAGTATTTTTAAAACGCTTTCAATTTGCAAGCCACTACGCTTCATTAATTAGTACTAATAATTTCTTTGTTAGGGCTACTTATATTAAATGAATTTGATTATGACGAATATGCAAACAGGGCAAGTACATAAATGTATTGACGCAAACCGAAAGAGGAATATACATAAATAAAATTACACTTGCAATAAAGGATGCGCAAATTAACGAGACACAACAATTTATTAATAACTGCTATTATTTATAGATATGAATGAACGTATTTAATTAAGAGTTAGGACTTTAGTTACCAAAAATGTGAACAAATACACTTTCGAAGCTGATTTATGTGAATGAGTTTTTCTTTTCTTGAGAAAGTATGGTGTATACACTACATTTGGATAATTTATGTATGTACATATGTATATGTGGGTGCAAGTGGCTGGACAGTTACTGTAACAAACTGAGGAATTGTCACTATATGCATCAAAAATCGATTTCTTCAAAAGTAAAGTTTAAAAATTAACTTTTAACTTTAAAATTAAAAATTAAAAACAAAAAAACCTTCAATGCTTTCAGAAAAACATATTTGAAGTTAAAATAAAAAATGTCAATATTTATAAATCCTCCAAATATACATACTATAACAATAAGATTTGAAAAATTGCAAAAAAATTAAAAAAAATATATATTATTTACTTCACAAAAGGCGTCTACTTATTATTGTTGTATGTCTGTAGACTAAAAACTATTTGAGTACTGAACAAACAAGCAAACTCAAGGTACTCTCGTCGCTTATCAGTACCATGGCGTTTGTGTTGACTGCATCTTCAACGACTGCGCAACCAATTGATTTTCTGCCAGTCTACCGCGCTTTGGGGTAATCGCCTCGCAGCAAGTAATTATTATTGATTAAAATAATGCATGTTATGTATTTGCAAGTAATGGAGCATAAGCGGCGCCAGCTAAATATAACAATATTGTGCCAAATGATACGCACAAATGTTTATGTAAGCACACTAATGACAACAGAGCGTGAAAACATGACATTATAATTGTGCAATCTCTTAAGAAAATTAGATTTAGTGACCAAAAATTTATTTTCTATTAATATAAATTTTGATAACGAGTATAAAAGTAGATTTTATGACAAAAAATAGTAACTTTCTATAAACATATAACATGATAGCAAGCGACCTCGGGCATGCCAACTTTCGATTGCCCTTTATTTTAAAACTGGATGCTGGGAACTATTATATTTTCTTTGTTTTTTTGAGCAAATGTGAGTAAGAATGAAATATTAAATCTGATTCGAAATCCAAAATTCAATTTAATGAAATTGGTTATGACATTTTTCAAGTTATATCTGTAATATAATAAAAAAATAAATATATTTTCATTCAACATATTCATGTGTATACGAGTACCATACAAAACTATAGGCTTCGTTTAAGTAAAATAAAATAACCCAAAATTATATAAGAAAATTTCGGTAACGACAAATATTAGCAACAACATTTGGCGCGTGCATATGTTTTTTTTTCGTTTTTATTGTATGTCTTTTTTCGTTTGTATAGACGTGTGGCATTCCTAAAACATTTTTGTAGTCCGATGACAACAATGATTTGCTAATGTCGTAGGAAATTTTACGATTTTACGGAAATATTTTTTAGTTAAGTTAAAACTGTAGATAAAATATATAAATAATTGTATATGTATCTACATTATTTGTGGTATAAACCATAGTAGAAAAATAAGATCAAGATCATGATAGTTCAAAAGCTATATAACACCATCTATTGGTTAATTGTTTTATAATATTTTCACCTTGATTTACTTAAGCGTATTACTTATCGATTTTTATAAAGTTCTTTGAGGTTAGAAATTAAACTACAAAACATAATTATTGAATCAAGAATTCCATTCAAATAAAAAAATATCGATGTATAATTATAATAAGTATAATTATATTTCAAATTCTTCAAATTATTATTTTTTTTATTAAAACAAAATATTTTCAGTACTTTGAATAATTAAATTTACTTTTGTTAATTCGTGTATATATTCTGTTCTTCTTTCAGGGTGCGTCATAATGTTGTTCGACAAATGAAGTGTCCAACAAGTTTAAAACCTCATTTTCATCTCTGATATAAACGTGAATTCACGTCATTCTCAACAAATTTAACCTTACTTTTTCATATCATCTGCCATAATGTTATTTCTTTTATCAACAATTTGTTTTCCTCTACAACAACAGGGGGAAAATGTACAATATAGGTGTGCGCACTTTCATAAATATGTATTTATAGTTTAAACAAATATAGCGAACTTTAAGCTGTAGTATAATGCGCAAGTTTATTTATAATCCAACAGCCAGCCGACAACAATAAGTTTTAATATGGTCGGAAGCAAAAGTGCAGTCGGTGCAACGTGCTGTATAAAATACATATAACAAAAAAAAAAATGTTCAGATTTGCTTGCATAGCGCGTAATGTACTTGTTTTGTATGTAGAAAAATGTATTTATTTGTTTTAAAAGGGTGGTCGTCAATGAAAGTTTATTTTTAAAAATGAGGAAACAATTTACACCTTTACTTACTAAAATACTGTTTTGAGAGAAATTTAATTGTCAATAACTTTGTTAAAAAAATATATAATATATAAATAATTAGATTAATAAACGAATTATGAGATGTTCTGGAATTGTGCGATATTTTAGAGAGATTTTTGCTTGTTGAGAATTCTTTATACAAACTAACAAACTATAGTTTGGTTTCTTTAAAATCCTGAAATCTCGATAGCAATTAAAGTGAATATTCAAAATAGAAAAAATCTCAGTATACAATCTAGAAGCAATGATGAAAATATTTACATCTGTACCAGCTTTTATATCTACATATGTACTTACTAAATATATGTAAATATGAATACAATTGGATAATGTAAATACATAAGTATAAAGTTAGTATATGGAAATGAAAATGTTATTTTTTGCAATTATTTATCACAATACAATAGCACATATGTATATACAAATATAATCTGCTAGTATTTAACTCTGTAGACTACACTACATTCTAGTTTGTTAAATAAAATGTACTTGTTTACAAAAATTTTCAAATGCTTGATAATAAAGCGTAGGAATCTCGAGTGTTTGCATTTTCTTTTTTTATAATATATGTACATACATATATTCTTTCATACTAATATTTTAATATTACTTTACCTCTATTTTCAAATAACTAAAAGAAAAGTATAAAGATTGCGAACAAATACATACATACACACATATGTACACATGCTTGTATAACCAGAGGGCAACGACATCAACCATAAATGTGATTGCTTTATTTTTCAACATTAATAGATTGAGAAAAACGTTTTTCATATGCTATTTTTACTATCAGTGAATAATTTTATAAACAATTTGTTTATCGAAATTTTACGATAAGATATACATAAATGTCTATAGAATTATATGAATATAAACGAAAATGGAGGGTAGATTGTAGAAGCATATTGCATATATGTACATACATACATATTTATGCACAGACATCGTATTGCTGCGTATTTATTGTTAAATACTTATATATATATATATATTTTAATCATATGTAGTGATAAAAATTCCACCAAAAGAGCTTAACCTAAACATATTTTTTCCTTCTAATTATCTAATGACCTTACAAATTAATTTGTACAAAATTTGATTACACCGGTTGAAAACAAACATTAGATTAAAGTCAATTGATTACAAAAAACCGCTGATAATATACTCTTTTCTACTTGGAATAGAATGACACAAATGCTGTATTTATGTGTTCATTAAAAAAAGCTATTATAAACAAATTTAAATTTAAGCTTATTCCATTTTAAGTAAAAAGGAATTATTTTTATTTAAAATTATTTACGTATATTTTTCGTTGGTTTGCACATTCGATATCTATAATCATTCATTATATATTATTATCTACATAAGTACTATTGTACTTAATTCTGTTGTCGATTTTATTACATTTCTTCTTTTCCTGTTTACTATTATTCCAATTCTTGCATAAATTACATTGCATGTGTAGATGTTGTTTGTAAATGTGGGTAGGGCCAGTAAATCGGGTTCCGCACACACTCCATTTCGTTTACACCGGCGCTCTTCTACATAGCGCACATCCCGATATTTCCAACGGTAGGCACCTTACATTTTCCCCTATTGTTGTTGTTCTACACACAAAACGCTTGGCTATCTAATACTGAATCGACTGTGTAGGGATGGCGTCATCATACCAAAAATGTAACAATATGTATACGAATGGTTGGAAATGCGCACCAACGTAACAACGTCGCCACAATAGCACACTCCAAACTACCACCCCATCACGCCACCACACTTTTCACTTCCACAAATTTCAAATAAAAATAGCAACACCATAGCCAGTAAGCAATAAGTTGGACTGACATGAGACCAGTGAGCGACGGCTTAAAACATTTTGACGGTTCGACTCGTCAGCGGGACAGACAGATCAGCTAGCCTTTTAGGTGGCCGGTCTCTGGCGCGACGTAACTTTATTTGCTTCGCTACACTGTGCTTTGTTGGTATACATATGCACATAATATTTATCTACTATATACATACATACATACATATACTATATATTTTATATTGTTGTTATTCGTTCTTGTTTTGCTTTGCATTTTTATTTTCGAAAATCTTCTGAAGTCTTGTTTTGGCCCGACCAACAAGCCAAAAGGGGTAAACAAGTTGTTGCAGCTGTTTTTGTAGGTACGAGTATTACGGCACATTTGACTTATTTTTTTCCTTGCCTATATATTTTATTTTGCTAGTAGATAAGAATATGTACTCGCATCTATTCGTAAATATGTATGTAAAGTCAAAGTCAGGTAAATTGAGCCTAGTGTTTGGTCATTTTTTGCACAGTTTGAAAATAGAGAGGGCGTCGAGAGATATAAAAATTATAGTGTGTATGTATGCACTTTTTCGGATTTGTATTCATACATTTTATTAAAACAATTAGGTTAACGTGTAAAAACAATCCTTAAAAGTATTCGCTATCATAGGAATGATGCGACCTTCAAGTTTTAAGGAGATTCCAAATGATTCATTTGTATTGTGGGAAACGAATGAGTAGGAATATACTAGCAGGAGTGTTTCATATCAACTATTATAATATAAAGTGTACGTGCCAAAATAACTTTTCTCTTCTCACTTACAATTATCTATGTGTATACAATCAAGTGTTTCCGACCTGCACAACACGATGTACATATGTAAATAAGTATTTATTTTTAATGTTAGTTTTTAAGCAATTTATAATCACAATTTAAGATTGTTATAAGTGATAGGTTGTAAATGGCGAGAGTGTTCAAGAGGGTTTATCGAAGAAATATAATTTTTCATAAACATTGATTGTCATCAATATGGAATGCCTTCTTTTGGTGACATAAGTAATAGTATGTTCAAACATATGTATGGATATACTTGTTTGACCAGATCTAAACACAATGCTCTAAATACTGATTGGGTTATTTCCAATATAATATTTATTGTACAAATATGGTTTATAATATAAACATAAAAAGAAAATAGAATAAAACATAAAACATAAAATAACAGTAATTTTTTAAAATACAAAAATTCAATATGTATTTCTAATTTCAAAAGTACGCACCTGTTTGAAGAATTCCATGTACTGTGAATAGAAGATGAACGTTCGTGGATAACGCTGCAAGAACGCATGCATTAATGTTGTACACAGGTTGTTTGAATTGTTGTTGGTATTGCCGGCATTATTACAGCTGCCAATAGGTTGTTGCGCTAGTGGCATGCTACTATCATCTTCTGCGGTGTTTCGTGCATTTTGTGAATTAGTTGCCTCATTATTGATGCTAGCACTAATGAATCCAACATTGCTATTTGCCGCCTGACTATTACTAGTGGCAATGAAATTTAGGCATTTACAAGAAATCTGCATTTTCACGGCAGTGCTTATGCGCTTCCTTAACGAAGTAAGTTTATAACGTTTGTCTAACACAGGAGTTTAGACGTATTTATAATTTTTAAACACAACACAGGCAGTGCAATTTATATGTTCTTAAACTTTTACAATATTATTATAGAATTATTTATTTATTTTCGTTACAAATCGCAACAAGTTTGTAGCTCGTCAAATATATGCTAACTTTTGAATTAGATTGGTATTAACTTATAGTTTTAATTCCTTTTTATATGTACTATGTAATGCTGAATTGCGTTTCCTTTTGTAATTATCTTAGAGTTTTTATGCTTTTCATTCAATCCCTTAGGTATACTTTGTTACTTTGATTCTTTTCACCCCAAGGTTTTTCTTTGATTGGTACGTGATTTTTTAATCGTTATCCCTTCCACTCTTTTCTTGGCACTTAACCTTTATTTGCTTTAAAACACTTGTTTATATTAATAAGTATTTTTAAAATTATATTTTTTATACTCGAACTCTTAAACTTCTCATTTAGTCACAAATTAATATTAAATGAGCACTTTTTATGTAAAGATTAGAGATTTCACATATAAATATGAAACTTTGACGATCCGCACTACACCAACAACACGCACATATGAAGCAACGAGAAATGAAAATGAACTCGCTTGTCAGTGTTGTTAATACACTTTAATAGCAGTAGGCCAAAAATAAATTCCCTATTAGTAATAACAAAGGAAAATAATATGTTCCTATAAATCTTCTTTTAGGTTTAACTTAATTAAAAACTAATAAAATTTTACGTTAAACATAATAGAGAATACTTAAACTTATGAAGTGTGATGTTCATTTTATATATTTTTCCCAAGCAAAAAACGCAATACTGTTTTGAAAATGAATATTATTGGAACGAAATGGAATGCGCCACAGTGTTGATTATTTGATGTAGAAACTTAATAAAGTGAAAGATATAAATAATTTACTTAATTTACGTTTATTACAAGCTTTTGTTAAAATGATAATTTCGCATTTTTAATAATTTCTTTTTGAGTTTAATATATATTAAGAATAATTTTTATATTATAAAATTAATACGCTTTGACAACCCTATTCTTACTAATTTAAATCACTTCATCGCCGTTTGCAGTTGTGTTTTAATTTTGCTCTTCTAATTTATTATTAACTTTTAAAATATGTTTAGACCTGAAACAGAAGACATGTTGCCACGCTGTGCTCCAAGACCAAGTGTTCCTTTAAATATGAATACTGCATCTATAGTGCGTCCAACAGTGCCTGAAGTATCAATACTATTTGGAGCACAACAAGCTGCTACTACAAGTACAACTACTACGCCAGCAGCAACATCGGAACCGATACAACCAACATATGCTGCTTGGAAAAAGCAAGTACTGCCGAAGGTATCATTTCCTCCAGTTGGCGCTGAAGTATATAGTATAAATGGTCATATAGTAAATTCAACCAATGTTACCTCTGCGCCAGCAACAACACCATATCTAGTTAGCCAGCCCCTCGCTACAAATAATGCACAAATTACAACAAATGTTTATTCACAACGAACAATTGGCGTAAATGCAGCAAATCCAATGTCAACTGGCAATTCTACAGAGAATGCAGTTAGAACAAATGGAGCAACACAGCTGCAGCAATATCGAAGAAGTTTAGATCAACCGTTAGGTACACAAGAAATCAAACAAGATAATTCAAAGAGCCGGTCTCTAGATGTCACTACAGTAATGATACCCACACAAATTCAACAAGCTTTCTCAACAAAACAGGAAGTGCTTACCATTTGTGCAGGCACGCAAACAGACGCCACATTGCTTTCTGATTCCAACCATATTGATGCTACCATGCTCACACGACTAGCAACTAAGGAAGACCTTCAACAGTTACATGCAATATTTGGTGAGTTGCGTGCGGACCAGTTGCGTCTAATGAATGCTGTCGAGACACTTCTAAATCAACACATAGTTCACTCTAATCACGTGTCGCGTCAGGATGCAAGTACACAGTACAGCGATAATGGTGGTTACAATAAAGAAAGGAAAACACGACAACAAGACGGGTTGAACGAAGAGTATAACAGCCCAAACGCAGTGGCAGCGCCAAGCGAACGATATCAACAAATTAAAAATGTGCCTGCATACGTTATAGAATCACCGCGACAGCCTGCAGCGCAATCAACTGCTTATCAACCAAACACACCGCGCAATATCAAATCATCTACAGACAATATTATACATAATAAACCAAGTACGGAACAAAGTATGCTCATGAATGAGTTGGCGCTTAAATATCTGCCAAATGAAAAGTTAAATGAGTTGCTACACGAACTCAATATATCACCAACGCCACCCAAACAAACTACACCCTTACGCCCAATTGAAAACACGACCAATGAGAAACGACCAAGTGATATTTCAAATGCTTCTTATAAGTATCTTCAAAAATATAGATTATTACCGGATGTGCAACACGAAGTCAAGGAACAACTAACACCAGTGAGCTCACCTTTAACGCAGGCTGCACGACAACAGCTACAACAACAATCACCTTATCAACAACGTCTCGCCTCACCTTGTGTGTTATCACCGCAAGCGCCCATGTTGGACCTGGAGCATATACGACGTCAACCCAAACTTATTTAATTCGTACTTATATAGTAATTTGATTAAATTAATTATTTTGTGCATTTTAGGGTTATTGTTTTTAATTATACTAATTTATTTAAAAAGCTTCCATAATTAATGTATACTGTGGTGCTTCACAAATATTACTTAGATAACCAATCGGTTACAATCTCTTCAGTCTGGTAATTGTCTACAATCAACTAAATAAAATATAAATTAGTTTACTTAACATTTTTTGTTAATATTATAATCATACCTCTTCATTTTGCAGCGTCACCTCGTACGTTGGATTAATCGGTGAGTGAAGTGTCAAGCCTTCTGTTTCGGCGGTTGTAGGATCAGCTGTCGCGGCTTCTATATAAGCGGCACAATCGGCTTCCGCAGCAGCTGCTATCAATACGGCCGCCTCATGGTCCACTTCTTGTTCATCTTCATTGCCATCTGTGTCGTGTTGAGATTGCGAGGTTTGATCCTCTGCCGATATCATATCATCTAATTCCAGCGATTGGTTCGTATCGAAATCGATCAGATGTAAATCCTTCATATGAATACGTAACGCAGAAACTCGCGCATATTCCGCGCCACACACATAGCAACAGTATTTAGTCGTGTCACCGGCACGATTCAGCTTATTGTGCGTTTTCATGTGTATTTTCACAGAATACAATGAGGCAAACGGACGATTACACACTGGACAATTATACGGTTTAGAATGTATATTCCTATGCGCCGAAAGTTGTACGGAAGTGCGAAATGATTTTGAACAAGTTTCGCATTTGTATGCACGTTCCGCTTCATGTGTACGTAGATGATGAGCATAAACAGGCTGCGATTTGAAACTATAGCGTTGGTTTAATAAACAAATATGAGAATAAATGTGTAGTTAAACTATTTAAATTACCGTTTATTGCAAGTGGCACATACATATGGGCGTATATCAGTGTGCGTGCGCAGGTGTAGTGTCAGCGAATAAGAAACACGAAACGTTTTGCCACACACTTCGCAAGCGTGTGGTTTCTCGCCGGTATGCACACGTTCATGGCGCACTTTTTCAAACGGACGCTGGAACGTGCGACCACAATATTGACAGGCAAACCGTCCACCGGGCTTATCAACGCCATTAACAACCGATTGTTTGATTTGTTGTTTACGCGGTTTCACTGGCTTGTCAGCATGCATTTGCATATGCATGTCATAGCTTGTTTTATTTTCAAAGTGCCGATTGCAAATGCCACAATTATACTCCGCCGACTGTTGGTGCATGTTCTTGTGTATACCAAGTAGATTTTGTTCAAAACTGTAATTTAAGTAATAAAAAACGTTACAATTTCACCAGCCACAGAATTAATTAACTAAATTCGTAAATTCCAACCTCTTATTACATATTTCACAGAAGAATTTATTCATATCCTTATATTGTGTTTTGGCACCAGCCGGTAATGCTTGCTCAATTGTACGCAACTGTTGTGCATCATGGATTTTCATGTGTAACCTAGAAAAATTAAAAAAAAAAAAATCCAAATTTAGTATGAAATTGTAATTTTAAGACAACGATTGCTTACTTCAGATTTTTATACGAACTGAAAATAGTATTACAAATGGGACATGTTGGTTTTTTCAATTCTATCACATCGAGTGGGTCATCTGGTGTCTTAATCTCCTTTGTTTTGTGAATGCGGTTATGTATTTGTAAGCCTTGTAGAGAATTAAATCTCTTATCACATTCGGCACAATGATATTGCACTTCCGTGCTTTCATTTTTCTTTGTAGTATGTAAGGATTTCTGCTGTTCTTCAAGATATAATTGCAAGTTGTTTTCATATTCTTCATGATCTGCACCTTTATCTGAATCTTCTGGTGTGGCAGTACTAGTATTTATGGCGCTACAAACATGTTGCTCCGCACTCTCTATATCACTAAATACCAATTGGCAATCACAGCAAAAATATTTTTCTCCATCATCTTCTTCATCGGTGATAGATTGCTTTTCCTATAAGATGAGACATTAATGAATTTATTAAGCAATATTTCTGTAGTAAAGCACACTTTCATACCTCTTTAACTTGTAAAAGCATATCAGTATCGGCATCTTCATTTTCCTTGTCAAAATTCGTATCATCAATTAGATTCTCACTGGTTTCTATGAAATCTTCAAAAGCTTCCGCTTCGTTTTCATCTGCAATAATCTGCTCTTCTTTTATAATCATCCAACTATCGCCCGAATTTTGTATGGTTTGCTCGTCGTTTATTTGCTCATTTTGTTGTTGAACATTAATACTAACATTAGTCAAAGCTTTATTAGTTAGTTTCTTCTGCATTTCTTTATGCACTTTAGTAAAGTCCTCGAGTGTTACAAAATCTGTAGCACATTCCAAACAACGATATATTTCTTGAGGTTGACCATCGATCTGCATGTGCTTTATTGATAAAGTATGTGTTTTCAACTGATCCTCCAGGGTTTCTTTTTCAACATAATCACTATTTTGGTCATCATCTTCTTCAACATATTCAATCAATGATTCGTTCTCATAATTGGTACCAATATTATCTTCATATTCAAAGTATTCAACAGTTCCTGCCAAGTTGTCCACCGATATGTCACCAGTATATTCATCGTCTTGTATACCATTTTCCATTTTAATGTTATTATAAGCTATATGAACACGTTATATACATACATATATGTAAATTTTTAACTGAAATATATTACACTTCCTAACAAATCACTTATGTTAATCTTTATTTTTGTTTAATTTAGTTAATGATTTGCATTTTTTACATCTTTTACGAAATGATGATACTGCAACCTGCCTACTGCCGTCATACCTGCCATTTTCACACGTTGCTTTTTAATTAGACTTTATGTTTTACAACACTTTCTGTATTTGTTTATTATTACTGCCGCCACGAAAATTCAAAATAAATAGGAAATCTTTCAAATTTCTTCATAAACATTAAAAAATACGTCTAACTTCACGAGGAAATAATGTGGTAAACAGCTGTTTCACTATTGTTTCGGACTAAACTGCAGCTGCCATGCATATGTGTGTATATCGTAATAATTTCGGAATGAATTATAGTCTGTTTACACTTACAATCGGCAACAATCGCTTGTATTATGACGCTCAAATGAATAAAACAGTTGTAGAAAACGGTTGAAATTAATTAATTTATTTTTATAAAACCAAAATATAAAGAAAAATGGAAGTATTTGTTGTGTTCGTCGAAAGATCCCACCGCATTCAGCTCTTATGTATGATAGCTTGGCAGCACTTTTTGTTGACACAATGGTGACAAGTAACCAGCAGCAGAGAATCAAAGAATTTACATTCTCTGTAACCAGCTTTAATTTTTAGACCTTAATTAGGCGGCAGCTCCCGCTTAAATGTGTTATTGTGATTCCGAATAGTTCAATTTAAAAGCTTTGAGATCTTATATATTAGTGGTGAGTAATTTCTGCGCATATTTATGATGGAGATGAGACACCCCCCTTTTGATGACCACCGCCGCAAACGTTGTAAGGAGACTGATTTAATGGCATGCACCTGGAATGTCCGGACCCTTAATTGGAATGGTGCCTCTGCCCAGCTGGTTGATGTCCTCTTACGACTTAAGGCTGATATCACCGCCATCCAAGAAGTGCAATGGACGGGGCAAGGACGTAAGAAGGTGGGTCCTTGTGACATCTACTACAGCGGCCATATAAAGGAGCGCAGATTTGGTGTTGGATTTGTGGTGGGAGGGAGACTGCGTCGCCGAGTCCTGGCATTCACCCCGGTGGATGAACGTCTAGCCACAATCCGCATAAAAACCAGGTTCTTCAACATATCACTTATTTGCGCCCACGCCCCAACGGAAGAGAAGGACGATGTGACCAAAGATACTTTCTATGAGTGCCTGGAACGCACCTACGAGAGCTGCCCCCTACACGATGTCAAAATCGTGCTTGGCGATTTCAATGCTAGGGTGGGTAAAGAAGGTGTCTTTGGCAGAACAGTGGGAAAATTCAGCCTCCATGACGAAACATCGCCAAACGGCCTGAGGCTGATCGACTTCGCTAGGGCCCGAAATATGGTCGTCTGTGGTACCATATTCCAGCATAAGAAAATACATCAAGGTACTTGGCTGTCTGCTGATCGAAACACATGTGAACAAATCGATCACGTTTTGATAGACGGAAGACATGTCTCCCATGTTCTAGACGTGCGTACGCTCCGAGGACCAAATATAGACTCGGACCATTATCTGGTTGCAGCGAAGATATGCACCCGCCTCTGTGCAGCAAAGAACGCCCGTCAACAAACACAAGGAAGGTTCGACGTCGAAAAGCTGCAATAGCAACAGACAGCCACGAAATACGGATATAACCGTAACAAAAATTACATACCGTATATGGAAGATTTTAAAGTAAAACGAGTACAAAATCCGGTTGAATTTTGGCAATGTCAGAACTCTTTTACAAGAATTTGAAAATACATCTGTATTTGTCCAAGTGAACAGATAGAAGACAAATCTATGATTTATATCCGTTGATATTGAATTTTATTCCAAAAGTAATACAAACGTTTGGCAATGTCAGAACTCTTTTACAAGAATTTGAAAATACATCTGTATTTTGTGTCCAAGTGAACAGATAGAAGACATATCTATGATTTATATCCGTTGATATTGAATTTTATTCCAAAAGTAATACAAACGTTTGTGGTAGTTATTTGATATAAATAAAGTTTTTGTTTTCAAACCTAATTTTGGTGTTTATTTGTTTATTGCGTAAATTTACTACTTCTCAAAGAAAAAGTTGAAAATTTTGATTTTTCGCCACACCGATTACCTTAACCAAAAGTTTCCAATACTACAATTTTATAAACCCATTTTTCAAGCTCAGATTGGAACAGTACCCACTGTATATTTTAATTTGATGAATGCAATTTTCAAAAAATACTTACGTCTAAAATGATATTCAGTAACCATAATTTATTTTTAAATCTGCTTCAAATCATTTGTATCAAATATATAATTTTCTGCAAATGCATATTTTTATTAGTCTATCGTAATGTTTGTATACAATTCCATAATAGTTAATATTGTATGGTTTCTGCATTCAATATGCTCAAGTTCAAATATATCATATTATATAGTATATCGAATAAAGTTGAGTTTACGATACGTAGTATATTTAATATCTTTGATAAAGTACACTTTGAAAAGAAAAAAAAATCGGGAATGCACAAACAAATAATTAAATTGTAAATACGTAGGGTTTAAAGTAAGACAAACAATTATTTAGCGAGTTAAAAATTATTAGCACTATGCAATCTTTTTAAGCGATAATGTTTTCGCGTTTCTCAATGAAGGTTAGTAACAAAAAGAATACATATTAGTATAGCTTCCATGGAACACAATAGCTATGACAAAAATGGAATTATTTAAAATTTTAACGACACATAAATCATTTGTAGACTCTTTTATTATAGTTTTTTGTAACTTAACGTAGATACACTTGTAAATCAGCAGCCGATTGTACAAGCACCTTGAGACCCGGCATAAAGCCAGCACACTGTGAAAAATCAGATCCGAATGCAATTTGTGTATGCGTTTGCAAGGCATTGGCATAATCACCCACTTGCACGAACTGTACGATTTGATTGAGTGCTGCAATTGTGGCAGAGTGAAGCTAGCGAAAGAAAAAATATAAAATTTAATTGAAAAACTTGTTGGTACTGAAAAATGCAATAATTCTACATACTCTGCCATCACGTAAACAGTCATAAAGATTCTCCAAACGCTTGGTAACATCCACAAATTTCCGTTTGGTGCGCTAGAGCAAAAATTGTTGACAATTTATTATACAAATTAAACAAAATAGTAAAAATAATTTCAGAAAGAAATTTCCTCCAGGAAAAGTTGTAATTGCAAATTGAAATTATGAATGTGTTAAACTCACCGGATCAGACGATACGGCCAAGCATTGATTCTTTAACTCTTCCAACACCGTTTGCAGATAAATATATTCCTCCGGTAGTGGTGGTTTCTCTTTTACGGGTTCCGGTTGTCGTTGCACTGGCGCCGGCTGTTCGGTGTAGCCCACATTTTGTGGCTGTGGATTCCATGGTTGTTGTTGTTGCTGTTGTTGGGATATGGCTGATGTTTGGAAGTTCAGTTGTTGTGTAAATTGCTGTGTTGGCAAATTATTATTTGGTGGCAATGCTGAATTATAGTAGCCAACTGGGTCGTTGGGTTGTAAGTTAGTTGGTATGTTGCTGTTGGCGGTTGGCGGTGGTGGCATACTGGGATTCTAAAATTATATGAATAGTTGTTAGTTAAAATCTACAAATATATTTAATATATGTATAATAGTTACCTGATATTGTGTATATGGATCCGTATAACCATTTTGATTTTGATTCGGATCAACGCCGAATAGGGGATGAGTTATGGGCGCAGAGGTGGGTGCTGGCTCCGGCTTTTTGGGCTATTTGAAAGAATGACAGCATGTTTAATACGAGAGTTAAGACAATATTAAAGACATAATTGTGTTAATTAAAAAAAAAATCAATATTCAGATATTTGGTTAGTGATGGGTTAGGTAGGTAGGTAGAAGTGCAGCCAAATGTTTTATGGGCTCAATTAGCACTAGATTTGCCATTTTTTGTCATGGGTTACACATTCAATTATTTTCAACAAACTTGTTATTTAGCAGGACAGCAAGACAGCTGGTGTTGTGGTTCTAATTAATTGTTTCCGTTTTATTTTAAAATTAATCCAACATATAACAACATTAAGCAAAAGCAAATAAAACTAAATTCTCAAACTATCAATAAACGCAAACAATAGACATTCCATGTTTATGTTTAACTGTGCATTTAAATGCACGAAACGAAAACTCTGGTAGAGCAACAGCAACGAAGATGCAAAAATTCAAACTTTTTGGAATGCGCTCAATACCTGCCAGAAATTTTGTGCGGACATTGCACTTGAGTGCGCATTATTTGCACAAAATTGTTCAAAATTAAATTGTGAAGGTGGCTTCAAAAGCATTTTGGTTTCGTCCTTTTCGTGATTTATGATTTTCTGCCAGCGGCGGGTGCCAGCGTGGCGTGCAGACATTTCATTGCTGCGATTATGCATTATCTAAGCGAGAGAAGTTTATCAGCAAAACGAAACCGTAGTTTTACCTTTGTTAAACCAACATTCAATAAATAATATTTTGAGCGCTTCTACTAATACACACATATTTTTGAGTAAAAAAAATCAATTCCTCAACTTACCGCGCGTGTTGACTTCAATGCAGGCGGATCATTCCAGCCAGGTGGCGGTGTACGACTGCGCGGTATGCTCTGCGTTGGTGGTGGTGGTTGTTGCTGCTGCTGGTTGCTAATATCTGTTGGTAAACCACCGGTGTAGTTGTTGCTGCTACTAAAACCATAGGGTGCAGGTGGTGCACCACCCATGTTAAATGGTGCAGCCGGTTGCAACAGACTTGGTTGAGTTGGTGTTGGTACTAACGGCGCATTGAATTGAGCTGTATTAAATGTCGGTATTGAAGCCGGAGCTGGGGCTGGCGCTGTCATCTGTGGTTGATAACCACCACCACCATAACTACCCATGGGACCGGCGGAAGCCACAGAGGGATCTAGCACGTATTTGGAACGTGAGTGTAAATTTGCGCCGCTACCACCTTGTGAGCTGGCATTGCTGGCCGGTCGTGGTGGCTGGGTGTTCAGTGCATCGTTTGTGATATGTCCGGGTACTGCTAGTGGCGGTTTGGCTGCAACTGGTGCCGATGCCGTCGGTGCCATTGAATTAAATAATGTGGGTTGTTGTGATACTGCAGCTACACCGCCAGGTGTTGGCATAGCCGTTGTGTTCCAATTACCAGGCTGATTGTTTGCAAATTGATTTGTGCCACCGTAAGCAGGGTGTGTTTGTGGCAAACCATGTGAAAATGAGCCGCGTGCAACAGGTGTTTGTTGCGGTTGTCGGCTATAGAGATTTTGTGGCTGTTGTTGTTGTGGCTGTTGTTGATATGCCAGTCGTCCGGAGGTAGCCACTGGCGTTGGTCTATAATTAACCGTATTATATATGCGTTCACGCAACTCCACTAGTTCGCCATTTTGTTCATCAGTGCCTGAACCCAGAGCATAAATGTATGCTAAAGCGGCTGTGAGCGCACCCTGTGCCACCAACAGACCACCATACTCGGTAATGAAATCAGCAAAGCGTCCATTTAATTCCAAAGCAATACCTTGTTGCTCCAAAGATTTACTCATCAACATTACAATTTCGGCCAATTCCTGCAACTCGGCAGTATTCGGTTTATAGTTATTATTTTGATGTTCCAATGCCTTCAACTGATGCCAAGCGGACACCAATTTATCAATACTACCAGCGCACACATAACATAGCATAGCATTGCGTATGAAATCGATATTTTGCGCACGCTCCTCCAGTAGGCGATCACCCAGTCGCTCGCAAATGTCAACCACTTTACGATCGCTATGCTTGAGTGCGGCCACCAAAGCTTCTTTCCACGAGTCTACAGTGCAACGATTGATGAAATCCAACCAATCGCGTGTCACCAGCGCGCTTATCACATTGGACAGCTCGTTTTGTTGCTGCTGCAAGTAGCGATTATGTATTTTCGTGAGAAAATCAATGCCTGCAGTGGAGGCGATAATAAGCGCCTCCGCAATGCGTTGCGATTCAAGACAAAGTTCGACAGCAGCTTCCAGATTGCCGGTAAGTATAGCTTCGGTGATCAGACTATCGGGATCTGTGTTTATGAAAAGCGGTAAAAATAATAGCATAAATATTGATAATTCTTGTTCCAATTATATTGTTATATTACGTTCTCCTTTGGGTATGACAAACTGTTTGCCGGCATTTTCATGCTGCAGCTGTTGTTGCTTCTGTGTGGCCGCTATGCCGTCGAATACTGCATTATTATCCACGGGTTGCTGCAAATCATACAAATTGTTACATTATTAGTTTCTTTTTTAAAAAATATAATATAAATTGTGATGTTCAATTTACGCACAACATCGGGACACATATTTATATGTAGAAGTGGGGGTATGAGAAAAGGAGCTAACTATAACTATAATACAATATTTAGTTGACATTGCAGTCGACTGCAATTCAATTAATCTATTACAATATCGAGCTTAATAATTTTTTTTATAAAAATAATAAAAATCGTGCCTAATTTCAATATAAATTATAAATATATGTACATACAAGTAAAAGAGCAACTTAAAATAAAATTTATCTAAAACAAGTTTTTGGTCTCTTGTAATAAATTGTGACAATTAAATAACTGTTGTATTTAAAACAGTTAATTTGTTTGTTTTATACACACTTAACACAATCGCCTACTAAAGAGTTATAGAAGTCTTACCGATATGTCAGTGCTGCCATCAGTACTTTGATCGCACTCAACTTCCGATGAGTCGCTCTAAGCAAACAAAGGATTCGCAAAGTAATGAGAGCGAGTTATTATGAGGCAATGAAATACAAAAAAAAAACCAATATAGTTTATATATGAAGTAAAAGAATTTGTTAATGAATTAAAAATAAAATCTAATTGCATGTGTATATGTGTGTGAAACTATACGTATAATTAAAAAAATACAAAAGTACATAAAGTAATTATATGGAGTAGACATATTCTTATCACATAAAGTTCAAAATAAACGTTGTGTACGTTGCGCTGTCGTGCAACATATGTAAGAAGCACCGCTAACCATAATAATACCACTAGCGCAAATGGCTGGGGCTGAATAGTAGATAAGAAAAATTGAGCGTGAATGTTGCGTTAACAATTGGTTCAATTTTTTTACGATGCCTTATCACATTTGAAAGCTAGTGTGTCTTTCGAAGAGCGCTGTTAGACACTGTAGTGTTTTTTATTTTAATACATTAAGAAAAATAAAAAAAAATAGATTTTAAATCATTTGAGTAAAACTGATAAACTATATTCATGTATGCACTTCACTTAATTGAAAAAAATAAATGTTGTAACAATATTTTAATAATATACTATAAAAGTTATTATTCACTTACATGCGAGAGATTCGCTATTCGATTCGTCACTTGATCTACGTCATTTTGCTGCGCTTCATCCTCTTTCACAAATTTCGCAAATTTACTATCTATGTCTTCTTTGTTGAAACCTACATACATTATACATCTGTTAATGATTGTCGATAATTTGTACTTTGTCCCAATATTTACCAAGTAAATTCAACATTTCTTCTTTTGGATTGAGTTCGAAGTTCGCCTTTATGAAGTACCATAAATAGCGACCATTCTGATCCGGTGTTTGATCGGCGCGTTCACGGCAGTAATCAACATAATTTGCTTCAGTCAGTGAACGTTCCAGCGCATTAGCGCGCTCTACCAATTCCGGTTCGGTGACTACTTGCGAGACTTGCACCTGTTTCGATTGGCCATGGAAGTGCACTAATTTACCGCCAAACTGTAAATAGAAAATAATTACATAATTATTTGTATTTTTATTGTACAATACGTACACCAAAAGCAACACCGCACGGACGTTTAATCCACTTCGGTGCACGTTTCAAGTCATGATACACGATCTGCGTCGATTGTTGTGGTATGGGCGCCTGCGCTATTTGATCCATACCTGGGAAGGAGTCGGCGATTTTATTAGATGTTTGCACTTGTTGTTGTGTGCCTCCAAAAAGTGAATAAATTGAGACATTGCCGTCAAGACTTGAACTTGCGACCAGCGCTGGGTTGCGTGGACACCATTGCACGTCCGAATACCAGGAGGCTGTTGCAGCTACTTCAGAAAGTATTTCGCCTTCGGGTATCTCGGTGTTTGGATTCCAACAATAAATGTGATTGTCTTTGCCACAGGATACCATTAGATCGATATCACGTGGACACCACGACATGCCAAGTACACCACGCTGATGAATTTGCATTGTCTTCGCTGGTGCCGTGGCGTAACGTAAGTCCCACAATTGCACAACAGGCGCTTGGTCATCCTCTGAAGCGAGCCATACTTGTGTAGCTACATCCGGATGCCACTGTATGGCATGCCAGCGCACGCGTGATTGTGAATCAGAGAGTTTAATGATTTGCTCACTTTTACGTAAATCCCAGATAACACAACGTGAGCTGAAAACAGATGCCAATATATGTTGCACTTGACGATTCCAAGCGACATTCTTCACATCCTCAAGTGGTTGTGTTTTAGTGCCTGGATTCATATGAGTGGTGGTGTTATTAAGATCCCAAATAAATATTTCCGATTCTGAGGCGCATGAGGCAAGCAAATTGGTTTGAAATGGATTAACATCAAGTCCACTAACCGGTCCAGTGTGTTTATCTTGGCGTGCAATAAGACCTTCTTCATTAGCGAGCATTTTGGCAGCAGAGTATATCATGACATGACCACCCTCACAACCACCTACAATTAAACCGTTAGGGTGTGCGCCATCGCAACCAGTAGGGCTCCAAATGACTTTCTGGAATCTTAAAGTTTAAAACAAATTATTATATTCAATTTGATTTAATTTATTACATTCTTCTCTTACCTGTATTGACTTGGTAGACTTGCTTTTAGTTCCAAGTCGTAACTTGGATCACTGAAATTCGTTGAGTATATTTCCAATGTTGGGTTTACATTAGAATCGAGTTGTTGTGCAGCACTGCCCGCTGCCAAATAAATGGGATGCTGTGGCAACGGTGACCACGCAATATTCACCGTCTTCTGCAGTTCTTTAACTTTCATTTCGAAGTGTGCTTATATCGTTACCCAAATAAAAAAAATTATATAAACAAATAGGCACCAACGAAAAATCTGCAAATGTTCGTAAAAAAAATTGTTAATGCCGCTAATGACTGGAAATGGGTCAGCTGTTAGTTATTATTATTTTGATTATTTATTTAATAAGCTATATAAGCTTTCGGACACAAATGTCAAAATTCGATCTGTGTATGTACGTGGCCAATTTCGTAAGTTTCCAACAATAGACGTTTCTTTTATATTATTGAAATAAAACAATATATTCCAGCTTGTCATCAACACTTTTTACAACTGCTTTCAAGTAAAAGCGAAGTTATGATAGTGGAGCACCCAGCAATTGCAATGCACCAATCGAAATTGTCGCCGTCATCACTTTTTCTAGCTGCTGTACATACATATCTACACACCAAGTTGTTTTTTATGCATTTCAATACTTTTTACTGCATTTCGTTTTAGCTTATTGTATTTAACTTACAACTTTTTTATTTGAAGCTACTTTGGCACAATTTAATTGAAAATTAAACTGCTACAAAATACTTTTACACTTGTTTAAACAAAAGATTTCGTTCGTTGATGACGAGAATTGATAGGAATCTGAAATTCTATCTATCTGCTTCTTCCCAGTCGGCAAATTTGACATACAATTTCCAAGGGGAGTGTGTATATTAAACGCTAGATGGCGCGCTCTCGCTTAGTTGAAAAAGTCATACAAATTTTAAATATATAATTGAATTTTATTTAATTTTTGTTTAAAATACTGCATTTAATGTATATCAAATTATTTGTTAAAGACAACAGTATATACAAGCCAATACCACACAATTATTGTAAAATGTTGATTTTCACATGCTACACTGCATACTTTATCACTTTTATAATTTTTTACGCTTGCACAATGGCTTGTAATTCTCAACAGCCTTTTCGAATTTTGTGAGGTATAAATACATTGGGGAAAATTTTAAAATTCGTGTATTTAGAAAGGAGAGCCAGTTAGCACTCCCCTAGACAAGGATGGAAACACACAAATGGCCGGAATAGGCACAGACAAGTTCCGGTCGCCAATTTTTTTTTTAATTTCAGTATGCACGAGTACAGACAAAGTTTTTTTTTTTTTTTAATTAAACCAGTTTTCATATAATTTTTTATTTATTTATTTTTATTCGTATATGGTATATGTTACTTAGAAACAAAAATAAGTCATTACAATGAATTAACAAAAGTATTTGCTTGTCTACAAACATGAAATAGATTGGTATGGTTCAGTTGTCATGTAAATATTAAAAATTAGTAGTTAGAGACGTATCTTATTTCGATTACAAGAGTCAATCTTAGTTTTACAGGAATGAAATATCTATAAATAAATGTTTTTTGATAAATAATTAAATTAGCGTAAAGTTACTAGTAACGGGTGATTTTTTTGAGGTTAGGATTTTCATGCATTAGTATTTGACAGATCACGTGGGATTTCAGACATGGTGTCAAAGAGAAAGATGCTCAGTATGCTTTGACATTTCATCATGAATAGACTTACTAACGAGCAACGCTTGCAAATCATTGAATTTTATTACCAAAATCAGTGTTCGGTGTTCCGCTTTTTTATCGACAAATTTTGTTCAGCGATGAGGCTCATTTCTGGTTGAATGGCTACGTAAATAAGCAAAATTGCCGCATTTGGGGTGAAGAGCAACCAGAAGCCGTTCAAGAACTGCCCATGCATCCCGAAAAATGCACTGTTTGGTGTGGTTTGTACGCTGGTGGAATCATTGGACCGTATTTTTCCAAAGATGCTGTTGGACGCAACGTTACGGTGAATGGCGATCGCTATCGTTCGATGCTAACAAACTTTTTGTTGCCAAAAATGGAAGAACTGAACTTGGTTGACATGTGGTTTCAACAAGATGGCGCTACATGCCACACAGCTCGCGATTCTATGGCCATTTTGAGGGAAAACTTCGGAGAACAATTCATCTCAAGAAATGGACCCGTAAGTTGGCCACCAAGATCATGCGATTTAACGCCTTTAGACTATTTTTTGTGGGGCTACGTCAAGTCTAAAGTCTACAGAAATAAGCCAGCAACTATTCCAGCTTTGGAAGACAACATTTCCGAAGAAATTCGGGCTATTCCGGCCGAAATGCTCGAAAAAGTTGCCCAAAATTGGACTTTCCGAATGGACCACCTAAGACGCAGCCGCGGTCAACATTTAAATGAAATTTTATGCGTTTTTTTTTTTAAAAAAGTTATCAAGCTCTTAAAAAATCACCCTTTATTTTAAAACAATAAGTCCAAATTAAATCTAAAAATTGCTATTAACGTTTATTTTAGATGGAAGTGTTAAACAAATCGTTAGTTAATTTCAAACAAATTCAATTTAAAAATTAACAATTTCATGCCATTTTCCTAAGTATTCTACATAAATATTACTGAATGTGATTTTTATGGTAAATGTCAATAAAAATGAAAGAAAAATCCTATAATATTATTGCCACAAAATAAGACGCTAAGCGTTTTCAACTATCTACAAACATACATTTACAGACAGATTTCGTATTAATTTCCTAATTTCTAGATTTCCCAAATCCCGTACAGCGTTTGCTGTCAAAACAGCAAGGAATATAAGTGACAACCAATATGTTTGGCCACATTAGTGACAACATAAACACCTGAGGATACGGCGACGAAAAGTGTCAACAAGCCCAGGAATGAAAAGTGGCCCTCATGTGGACGTATGTGTTGTTGCAAACCCAACCAACCACCGTGATCGACCAGCCACGGCACCAAATCATCCTCAATTATCTCAGCAATGCCGTCCACCAACAATTGCAGATACTCATAATGTCCCTGACGTACACAGTCGATGGCAAAGCCGCCACACACTGCAAATATGGAGATTATTTTACCCCACGTTATATTCGAACGAAATAAATCTTTGGCAACCAAATTGAGCAACATTGGCGCCGTATCTCCGTCGACCAGTTCACCGTAGGGCGCACGTGATAGCTGCCGTGAGATATTCGTGTAGACACGCGGATGCATACGTTCCAACTCCTCACCCATCTGCAAGGTAAGTGCACAACTATGTAATTATTTAACTTTAATATAAAAATGGTGTAGCTTACGCTATTCAATGCTGGGAATACTTCATACACCACAGCCGAAGAGGGCTCCAATATGGTGCGCAATCGTTGTGTGGCTTTGCGATTCAGCACGCCAGCTCGTCGTAGTCGCGCACGAATGTATTGGCCGCAAAGGCATTTTCCCTGAAACAAAATAAAAGAAAGAAATGTGATAAAAAGTTTTTTTTGGAGAATATGCAAGTATGTTTATATGCTCTCTATATTCCATGAAATGATGAGAACAAAGATCAATTTCCGCAATATTATTTTTTTGTGAAATTGCAAAGAAGACTTTTCCCAAAAATAGTCTATAATTTTCTTAGCAATAATTCACTTTACAGTACAGCAAAATTGGTTTTTTTTTATTATTATTTTCGCCAAAAATAGTCTATAATTTTCTTAGCTATACTTCACCTTATGGTAGAGAAAAAATTTGTATTTTTAATTTTTTTATATTATATTTATTTATTTATTTAAAGGCTTACTTAGATTCATACTATTTTTATTATCTTTAGTGTATTTAAACATTTGTTTGTTTGCATTATTTTTTG
The DNA here is from genome assembly GCF_028554725.1 of Zeugodacus cucurbitae. Classification (NCBI taxonomy): domain Eukaryota; kingdom Metazoa; phylum Arthropoda; class Insecta; order Diptera; family Tephritidae; genus Zeugodacus; species Zeugodacus cucurbitae. The sequence continues at coordinate 16,174,842 of NC_071671.1, forward strand.
CTTCAAAAACTCTCCATATACTAATGTTTAATTTTCATCTCTTAAAACTAAAAATCTGTATGCTACAATGACGTCTACATCGGCGTTTATGTTTATAATTAAGCAAACCCCCGTGCATTCGTTTGTTTATCATATTTTTCAAAGGAAATTGACCAAAAAAGCTTGGTAATGGGAATAGTGCTGGCGGTCTTTTTAGCCAATTGGCAATTATGAAAATTAAGTGTTTACAGAGTGGGCGTTAAAAGTGTATCATACTGTGTATTAAAGTAAATTAACAGTTATTGGTAAAAGGATAAGAAAGATTTGAGTTTGGTTTGAATTTTAATGATATATTCTATGAAGCTTGACTCAAATGTTATTATTAATTTGAACACTTTCGTCATAGTACCCTTAGTTTACCATGGGAGCATTAGGATAATCCTTCATCCTTTATAATGATTTAATATTTTTATAAGGTACTTTTAAAATTGTGAACACATTGATCAATTTCTATAATAAGCTTTACTCAAACAGTAGTGTTCAAAAGAACACGTGTGTTAGAGTCTTATCATTGAAATTGAAAAAAAAACGAAATATATTATTTTTGGAGGCACAGGTTCACGAAAGTATGTGCATCGTCCACCGAAGACTGAATACCACAATAGACACACTACGATAACGGTAAAACCATGGAAAAAATAATAATATCAAAAATATTAATTTGGACTTGTATTTTATTTTTATGGTGCTGGGCCCATATCCCATATATCGTATCCACACTGTCATGGATCTACATGTCTATATGAATAATATAAACCCAAACGATTACCCTCCTCCCGCCCAACCGACGCGTGGGGCGCAGTCCGCATACGAGCGGAATTTGCCGAGTCAAGAGAGGCAAGAGATTTTTAAGTGTCCGGTTCTCAAACTGCTCAGCTACAGAAAGAAACATTTCAACAACTGAGATTTAAAAATGTATAAAAACAAAAAGATAAAAATATCTGAATATTACTTATTAAGAGAAGACCAAATAGTTTTTTTTTAATGCAAATATTGAGTCAGATGGATCAAATGTGCGGGAATGAGAATTAAAATCCTGACATATTCGGCGGAATGGTTCGTTTAACTCAAAATTTGTTCTAGAAGATTTTAGAAGTAATGGTCTAAACTGCTTCGATGAACGTAATGGGACATTAAACTTAATATCAGACAAAAGGAATGAACTACAAACTAAACCATTTAGAAGTTTTACTAGGAATATTATACCTAGCATTTCTCTGCGACTAGTGAGTGTGGGAAGATTCAATCTTGAATCCCAATGTAAGTGGCCTAAAGCAAAAAGTCAAAATTGTTTTTGAACGGACTCTAGCTTATCAGAATGGGATTGGTAACTAGGATTCCATACCTCAGATATAGGCCTTACCAATGTTGTAAAAAGAATTTTAGTAAATACGGATCATTAAATTATTTAGACCAAGGTTTAACAAAGCTAAGAGCACCTTTAGCTTTTAAGACTATTGAATTTACATAAGAATTAAAATTTAGTTTAGGGTCCATAGTAACTCCTAAATTAACAAAGCTAAAAACTTGCTCTAAACTAAAGTTACTTATTACATAGGGAGAAGGATCAACAGTTCTACGGGAAAAGCACATCGTTTTACATTTTTTAAGATTCAGTGGCATATCATTTTTGTGTCACCAAGTAACTAAATTATTTAAATCCGATTGCAACTCAGACCTTTCGTCATGTTATCATATTACAATGTTGTAATAAAGCAAAATGCCTTTGAAATTGTCAAGTAGTGGTTTCGTATCAAAGGGATTAAGGTCATGCCTTGGCCTGTGCTATGGTCCGACCTCAATTCCATAGATAATCTACGAGGTGATATTCAGAAAAGCAATAATCGCGAACTTTGGGTAATAGTGAAGGATTCTTGGGAAGAAATACCTAAAACCCGTTATGAAGGCCTAGTCAACTCTATGCCGCGTCCTGTAAGGCAGTTTTTTTATAATAGGGGCTTTTCGACCAAATACTGAACCCCATTTCTTTGTTTCTATACATAATTTTTAGATTTACATATCTATATTTCAGATATTTTTTTAAATCAGATGTGAAATACTACTATTTTTTGAACAATGAATTTTCGAGGCATTTTAGTTTTATTATCGTCATTGAAAAATTTTGCGGTTTTATATCACAGAGGAAATCGCCGAAAGAGCTAAAGGCTATCCCAAAAACTCGACTTGGAGAAGTGTTTCGACGATTGGAAGAAGCGCCGGTATAGATGCAAAATATCAAATGGATATAGACAAAAATACCTCGTAGTATATGTATATATGTTTAAATACACTGCACAATAATCGACTGGGTTTTGGTCCAATATTTATCCAGAATCGAAATGCTTAACTTCGAATTTCGAAATTGTGCATACTGGTGTCTCAGTCACTCAAAAATGATATTTAATTAAAGTTAAAATCTAACAAATAAAATATTCAAACTAAAAATATATTTTTTTTTCAACCGCAAAATTTTAATTTCCCTAAAGATTTAATTATAATAAATTATGTAGCAAAAAAATATTGTATTGCATTGTATTGTATTTTTTACTATAAACAATTTTAATTTAATATAATTAATAATGTAAATCATTACTCATTAAAAAAAATCTAATTTAAAAAATATTAAAAATATACTATAGGTGTATGTATATACATGTATGTACATATATATATGTAAGTATGTACTTTAAAGCATAAACAAATCATGTACTTAAATACAATGTTTTTCAATGTACACTCAAACACACTTCACTATCAAACATTTACTTTAAAAAGCGAATTTTACTCGCTTGTAAAAAACACTTTTGGCGCACGTGCTTTTGACTTTCATCTGATTTTCAATTTCCTATCAACAACTGCTGATTTTACATTATATGCTGTGTTTACGTGTGAATATATGTACATATGTATTCATATTTATGTGAGTTTGTGCATTTCAAACTCTGGGGTTTTCTTTGCAATTTTTTTCGGGTCCTTCATGTGAAGCGGTCAATGTGTGAATGAAATTTCACAGGCGTCTAATGAACGAATTGACAGTGGCTGCGAAAATTATGAAACTAAATATTACTTTTTTTAGATTTTTGACATAGAAATTATTGGTGTGACTACACATATTTATTATTCGATTTAAGGAGATTAAGGCAAAATTTGGACTATTTAAAAATGTATTGTTAATAGTTTATGTTGATATATGAAATAATCTAGTTTGATGAGTAGAACGTTTTCACTAAATTAAATATTTCCACACAGATTCGAGAGAATACATTTTACGTTTCGGGAACTTTAAAAATAATTTGAGACATTTCGATTTTCGGGTTATTTTTGCGAAATTCATAATTCAATATTTTTATACCCTGAACAGGGTATATTAAGTTTGTCACGAAGTTTGTAACACCCAGAAGGAAGCGTCGGAGACCCTATAAAGTATTTATATAAATGATCTGCATGTTGAACTGCGTCGATTTAGCCATGTTCGTCTGTCTGTATATATACGAACTAGTCCTTGAGTTTTTAAGATATCGTTTTGAAATTTTGCAGATGTTATTTTCTCTTCAAAAAGCTGCTCAATTGTCGGAACTGCCGATATCGGACGACTATATCATATAGCTGCCATACAAACCGAACGATCGGAATCAATGGCTTGTATGGAAAACTTCCGCATTTTACTACGTATTTTCACGAAATTTGGCATGGATTACTGCTTAAGGTAATAATATAATCTCCGAAGAAATTGTTCAGATCGGTTAACTATATAACCTTAATGTTTCTAGCAAACAACCCGGCTAAAAGGAATTAGTAAAATGTTTTCTTTTTTTTACTTACTTTTTCTTACGTCTTTCGATTTGCTTAAACACATAGTTACTAAAAGAAATGCACCTGTGAATGGTATATTAGCTTCGGTACAGCCGAAGTGTTTGTGTATAATTTTTTATCACATGAACCTAATTACGTGAGTTGCTTTCAGTTCCCATTTCATTTGAAAAACATATATGAAAATTTCCTATAGAGTAACTATTTCAGAATCGGTTAAGCAAAGAAAATTTAGTCGAAACGAACTATTTAACCCAAAAAAATAACCCGATTTTTTATTCGTATCACACATTTGTAGAATATACTCGTATAACTTCCGTCACTAGTTCTATTAATTTATAGGAAAATATGTTTTTTTCTGTTTCAAAGCGTTTAATGTCTTCAGTATTTATCGAAATGTCAGTTCATGTGTCATAGAAAATTTCGGTTTTGATCGGGAATTAAAACTTTGCGGTCAGGCAAATAAGTAGTATTTTTGTAACTTTTTCTTTTTCAATACTAGGTTTTTACTTTTTTTTTCTGCCAACGCACCCTAATTCATATTAGAAATACCCACATGAATCGTTATTATCTTAAGGTGTGTATATTTATTTTAGTTTATTGTCTGTACATATGTAGATATTAAATTTATTAAGCCATGTAAACACAAAATTATGGTTGTACGTATGTAATTTGTCTATTACTCAGCGGTATGCCACATTTAAATGTAGATTTTTAAGAAAACAGAAGCTTAATTTATAAGTGTTATTATTTTGATGGATGACGGCGGCGAATAAATAAATTTAAAACTTAAATAAACTAGATGTTTCTAACACAAGTGTCCAATGTAAAATTATTTAAGCTAACGGTAAATGAAAAACATTGACATATATATATTTATGAATGTGTGTTATTAACTAATTTTATTGAAATAGTACTAAATATTTTAGAATTATATAAAACAAAAAAAATTGATATTCGTTGCAACAACTGTCAAAAAACTGCTAATGTCTACAATATACGTAAGTGGCACGTAAACAACGTAACAACTGCAACCAAATGAACACATTAAATCGCAAACAAAACTGGCTTTGAATTAAACACTTATAGCGCTCAACAAATGCAATTGACAAGTCGTCGCAGCATCACCCAATTAACAAAAGCGGTAGTAACACAACCCCGACCTTGAGTTGTTCAACAACTGTCAAAGTGTAACCGTTATACATGTACGTATGTATGTATGCATATGCGCGGACACTCGTTCGCCTGCATGCCTCAATGCGAGAAATTGTTGTGCGAAAAAATGAAAACAATTATTTAATAGAAATGATAAAAATTAACCTTATCGATCTTCATATGAGTTGAATATTTTTTATTTTACATTATACTCTCGCAACAAAGTTGCTAAGAGATTATTATAGTTTTGTTCACACAACGTTTGTTTGTAACACCCAAAACTAAACGAGTTAGATATAGGGTTATCTGTATATACCAAAGTGATCAGGGCGACGAGGCGAGTCAAAATCGGAATCCGAAACACGTCAGAAACACTAAATTTTACAGAATAAATACCAGAAAGAAGCTGTAATTAGATTTTTTTACAAAATGGAAAATGGGTGTTGCATCGCCCTCTTATGGGTAAAAACCATATCTCAGGAACTACTCGACAGATTTCAATGAAATTCGGTATATTATATTTTCTTGACACCCTGATGACACGCGTGGAAAATGGATGAAATCGGTTCACAACTACGACAACTTCCGATATAACTCAATTTTGAATTCCATCTGATTCTTTCCTGATAAGGAATATGAAAAACTCAGTGCCTTATGGTAATTTTTCACCAAAAATATCGTTAAATCTCTCAGATGGGCTTAATAGCTTATAAATCGGGTAATATATGAAATATCTAAGCCAAATTAAATGAGCATTTAATCTTAGAAATAATGTATGTTGGTGATGAAAATGAGCTTAATCGGCTCAGGAATTACCTCAGCCTATATGGCATATAACGAAAATCATGTTTTTCTATTGGACTTTATGCCGAATATATGGGTCAAATTGTGTGTTTTCTTAATAAAAATATATCCATAAATTGCGAGAGTATAAAATGTTCGGTTGCACCCGAACTTAGCCTTTCCTTACTTGTTTTTTATTCATTTTATGCGCTTTTAACGTTGTTAACGCCACCTTTCAACACCCATGCGAACTTTTCTACAATTGATTTGATTTTGCATATAATTTATGCATGAGTTTTTAGCATGTGCTGGCGCATCGTAAATACACGAACATTGTAAATACATGTATATGTGTATGTCTAGTATATACTATATAGTTGTCAATTTAATTGACACATTTAACTGGCAGCAAATAAAAATGTTGAATTAAGTGTAATCAAATATCGTTTACTCGCTGCTAACGTTAGAGTGATGTACTTGTTTACATAAATCTCTTTATATATATGTACATGCATACATACATATATACACATTAGTATCTCACATATTTTTCTAAAAAAAAGCTACGTTGGTATGTTTGATGTTATTAGTATAATATCTCACATCATGCTATTTTTATTATTAATTGTTTTTGAGACATATTTAACTGTAAAATGTGAATAAGACGCTTGCCGGCGATTTAAGCTTGATTTCAAAACCTGTTATTTTATGTAAATAACTCAGATGCGATAGTACGATATGTATATGTATGTATGTATCATATATTATATATGCATTAACATTAGAAGCTTTTTTAAATAAATTTTATTGTTTTAATTAACGTGTGCGATATATATGTGTTTGCTGGAACTGATTATATTGATTATTTTTATATTAGATTTAAACAGGTATACTTTATTGTTTAATGTTTGTGTGCAATAAAAACTGAAATACCCATATGTAATACAATAAAATGGCTTTAAGCCGCTTTTTCGTATTTATACAGTGTCTCCGGCAACGATGTTGGTTGTTGTTAGGGCATAAAATACTGCTCAAAAAGTTTAAAGAAGTATTGCTGAGTTGAAATATCTTGACCGACTATGAATCCCGTTTCACTTTCCATTAAATAAACTAAAGCAATCAGAACAAGTAAGGAAAGGCTAAGTTCGGGTGCAACCGAACATTTTATACTCTCGCAATTTATTGATGTAATTTTATAAAGATAACATATAAATTTACCCATATATTCGGCATAAAGTTCAATAGAATAACGAAAATCATCTTAAATAGTATATGGGGACTGAGGTAATTTCTGAACCGATTTCACTCGTTTTCACCACCAATATATAATATATCGAAGACTATACGCTCACTTAATTTTATATTACTTATAATTAGGTATATGGGATCTGGGGGAAGTTATGACCCGTTTTTAACCATTTTTGGTACAGAGATAAACTGATATAAGAAAACAATTCAGAGGGAATGAATTGCATTAAAATATTTGAGAGATTTACCTATATTTTCGGTGAAAAATTACCCCACTGAGTTCTTCATGTTCGATATCAGGGGCCTTGAAAAGTCATGGTCCGGTTTTGACAATTTTTCCAGAATTGATGTCACAGCTCAAATACAGTATTTGTGTAAAGTTTTATTCCGCTATCTTCATTGGTTCCCATAAGTGGTCATTTTGTAAAAAAAATCTCACTGTAGCTTCTTTCTGCCATTTCTTATGTAAAATTTTGTGTTTCTGACGTTTTTCGTTAGTGAGTTAACGCACTTTTAGTCATTTTCATCATAACATTTGTATGGGAGGTGGGCGTGGTTATTATCCGATTTCTTTCATTTTTGGACTGTATAAGGAAATGGCTAAAAGAAACAACTGCAGAAAGTTTGATTTATACATTTTTTTGTTTGCCAAGATATATACAAAAAACCTATTTGGGGGCGGGACCACGCCCACTTAAAAAAGAAATTACATCCTAATGTGCCCCTCCCTAATGCGATCCCATATTTCAAATTTTTTTTCATAACTTTATTTATGGCTTAGTTATGACACTGTATGGGTTTTCGGTTTTCGCCATTTTGTGGGCATGGCATGGACCGATTTTGCCCATCTTCGCTCAGGGTGCCAAGGAATATGTGTTCCAAGTTTCATTAAGATATCTTAATTTTTACTCAAGTTATCGCTTGCACGGACAGACGGACAGACATCTGGATTTCAACTCCACTCGTCATCCTGTTCATTTATAGTTATATATATAACCCCATATCTAACTCTTTTATTTCTTGTTGACACAAACAATCGTTATGAGAACAAACCTATAATACTCTGTGCAACATGTTGCGATAGTATAAAAATAATATGAATTCGAATTTATTTATTATTTCGAGGTGAGAGCACCGTAAACAAAATTATCACTTTTTAAAGCAAAAAATTGTCAAAAGACTATTTTCGTTAAATCTTGACTGCTGCCATGACAGTATAAAATTTGTAACCGGAACGCACCCGGAAAGCGGTGCTCAGTTTCATACTGAATATATCCGAAAATAGCCGCAATCTTTTTTTAAAGCAATCCTAATTCTAATAATTTCCTCAAAATTCTGAACGAATATCAGAAGAAAAAAAGAAATAATTCTATGAATGTACGATCACAAAGCAATTATTAAAAAAATTAAGCCTACGATTAAGTAAGTAATGAAATTAAAAAATAAATTATTAAAATATAAATTAACTAAGTAATTTCGTTTTTTAAGTTTTTTTATTGTGTAACACATTTGATGAAAATATATCTTCTCCATTTTGGTCCAAATTCTCGATTTCATTTTATACACATCGGCTTCAAGAAGCCTTCAAGAACGTGGTAGAGGATGCTCTAGATCCAGATGGCCGGAACGAAATTTGACAAATTTTGGCATTGGCGATCGGACAACACATCTTCTCCGTACGCATCACATAAGTTTCGCAATGCTTGATCTAATCTTCTTTGATATTAAAACGGTAAAATATACCGAAAATTTTCCAACTTCGATAAGGCACGAAACTAACTTTACTTTACTTTACTAACTTTACTATAACAGCTGTTCAAATATATAACAGTAAAGCGGTTAAGTGTGAAGTTGGCTGCGAAAAATATAATAAGTTCAATTGCCAAAAAACGAAATTACTTAGTAAATGACCCAAAATTAAATATAATTTTTGTGTTGGGCTGTTTCACACCTTTTTCTATATATACACATATATTTTTTATAACTTGGTTAAAAATGTTATTTGTGGTATTACAATTTGACACTATAAAGGTGTGAAAACATTTACAATGAAGATTCAAATTAATTTTTGTAATCGGTTTTTTAGGCGTGTTTTGTTTAATTAGATATGAGTATAAACACATTTGTCGGAAATTTGCAAAAGTGCAATTACATATAATAATTTAAACCGTACAAAAAGAGAATAAAATAAAGAATCATAACAATGTATTGAACCAAACCAATTTTTTTCGAGAATTTGTGTTATAAATAGTAGTAGAAGTAAGAAGAATAATTTCTCTATTTTTCGAAGTTAGTCCCCAAATTCGAAATATTTCGAAAATAGCATTATTGAAAAACATTATTGTTAATTACATAGCCACACAAAAAAAAATGTTTGTCATGACCTGGGGCTCTACTATGTGTATCATATGTTCTTGGGGTCGCTGAATCTAAATCCGAGGTCTATTTAACCCCATCAGATCAGGGTTTTGAGATAACCCCAGAAAACCAACATGGCGCACAGCGACTTTAAAATTCTTTGGATTCGCTTGAAACTCGTTATCGGGGGTTTTCAAGGCCGCTGATTGCGAATCCGTTGTCGGTTATTTCAATATTCAAAATGGCGGATCCAATATGGCGGACGATTTTTTCAATTCATCGGAATTGCTTCAAACTCGGTACTATGATGTTGTCGGGGTCACTGATTACGAATTCGGGTCGGCTTTTCAAAAATCACAATGGTGAATGCAATATGGGGAAGTTTTAAAATATGTCCGCCATATTGGTTTCGGATTCGGATTCAGGGACCCCAAAAACATATAGGACATATAGTAAGAGCATGACATTATTTTTCTTGTGTGGCTGTGCTATAGGATTAGTCTAATCTTTTATGAACCTATTATATCCATAATAATACTAGATGGTACTTGAGAGATGAACGTTAGTATTGAACTATTTGATCGAAGAAAGAGAAACCCCAATCGTATTTGCTTTGGAATTCAACTCCTGCTTTTTAACATATTATTTCTTTTCGAAACTTAGAATATAAAATAAAGCAAATCGGTTGGTAAATATAGTCTAGATAATAGTGCCATCGATGGGGTAAATTTTTTACTTTATTAATTTTTCTCTTGTGTTAAGATATTAAATACATACGTCTATTTTTTGGGCTATATTAAAAATTATATTGTTGAAAAAGTTAGGTTTTGCCTACTCTGATTTTACTTATCGATCAGCAAAAGGATTTATGTGTATATCTTTCTTTCGGTTTAAAGGAAATTATCGCAGTAAAATTGCAAAAAAATAGAAAAGTTGAGCCTTCCTATGAATTAAACAACTCGTACGCACCTGATTGATAATTTCCGCTTTATACTCCTGATAATTGCTGGCCGTCACAGTGCTCGCCAATGAGTTAGTGGATGCGGCACGTGGTATTGTGGCACAACCATGCGGTGGCAAAAGCCAATCCGAGCTGCTTTGATTGTTGTTCTTGCGATTTTGTAGAAAAATATCATTATCCAACGAGGAAGATTTCAATTTCGTTGATAATTTCTTATTTTTCGTAAAGTAGCTTTTCTGTTGCTGCGGTTGATGGTGATTCGGATATGAGAGTTGTTGTTGTAAGAGAGCTGGGGGTGGCGGTGGAGGTGTTGTTTGCTGTTGTTTTAAATTTGGCGAAGGCATTTGTGAAGATTTTATGTTTTTTTTTTAAATATTATTGTTTTTGTTGTTATTTGGTTATTGCGGTTTGTATAGAATATTTAATGCTAATTGATCAAAACTGAGTGCCGCAGATATATATGAATATTTAAACGCTTGAGAAGTTAAATGATATCGTATTAAAAATATTTGTGCTTTATTGAAACAGCTGTTGACAGCGTAAGCGGTTACGCGCTGCTGAGTAACTTTGCTAAGTTTTATGAATTCTTTTTGTTTTGCTTGAGCTACGACTGCGGCTACGGCTGCTGCTGCTGCTGCTTATGGCACGACCTTACTGGTTTTGTGAAGTTTTGTCTTTGTTACATATAATATTTTCTTGCTGCCTTGTTTATTTTCAACGCATACTCTATGTCAACTATTGCACAAGTATTTTTCTTTATTGTTGTAAATGCAAGGCCTTATGCGGTGCATGCGAGCCGCTGCTATTTATGCACTTGCTGCGCTCAACCTCACTTTTCCACAATTGAGTTTTATTTTCTTGAGTTTTGTTTTATTTGATTTTATTCTCTGCTTCTTTCCACAGCCTTCACTATTTTTCACTTGTCTATTGTTTCGACTATTGTCAAGTCACCAAGGCAGCAAAGCAAACTTTGGTGCGTTCATCTCATTTCTATCGGTTTTGTCGGTCTCGTTTTACCTGCGCGATGACTTTTGCGATGATCTCGGCCGCTCAATACTGATCTCAATCTTAATTTTGATCTCAGCTGTAGCGGCGACAGCGACAGCAACAGCGCAAGCGACGATTACGAACAGCGATGGCGACGAACTTACATACATATATACTTCTCAACGTCGTGAGCTCAAGTTTTGCAACGTTGAAAATTAATTTTTTCTGTCTGCTTTCCTTTGAATTTCGTTGATTTTTGATTAAGTAAAATGAGAAAAAGAAAAACAAACACAAAATATATATAGCGTGCTTGTCTACGCTTCCACTTTCAGCAGTAATTGTTTTATTTATTTCTTGTTTACTTTTGCCTTTGCCTCAATCCACTGTCAAAGCCGCGAATTCCAACATTAATTCATTTTTTTTTTCAATCGTTTTCTCTCTTTCGGTGATAAAATGAATGGGCAACCAGTAAATTAAAGTCAAAAAAGTGTAGAACTTAAGCGTTTAAGGAAAATGTATGACTTGAGATGAACCAGCAAAGACACGACGACTGCGGCCCTTGTATAGCGGTAGGCGTACGCGTTTTAATTAATTGATAATAATAAAATTAAAATACGAAAAAGTCGGCGTAAAATACACGAGTCAATTGAGCCACTGTGTTTGCACACTGTTTTTATTGTTTAATTTGCTGATTACTTTTCGTTAGCGCTCCGTACCGCTCCGGCATCAAAACACATAACACACGAACAGAACGGGCTGGAAGGTTGGACTGATTTGATTTGGAGCTAAGCTGCCTAACGCCGTAGTCTAATAACGTCGGCACATTAGGTCGCCGTGTGCTCTTGCTTGTGTATAAGCAAGAGAGTCTACGCCGCATACAAAACGACACAAAAATACGCTAAGTAACAGCGCTAGCGCTGGAATCACTTAGCATATCCAGATATGTCGATCAGTTGGCTCCAATAAAAAGAAAACACCAATCAGCTGTGTGCTTTGCCGAGCTTTGAAACTGTTAAAACTGTGTGTGCTGGAAAGAGTTAACTGTAATTGTTGACATGCGCGCTAGTTGTGCTTTTCGTGTGAGGAAATTATATTAGCAATGCTTCAAACCAGTTGAAAGCGCGGACACATACCATTTGGGGAAACTCATGTTTGCACTTCTCTTTCCGTTATCCGTTATATTTCAATTGAAATGTAATTTTTAAAAACTTTATTATAAAGGGTGATCCATTTCGAGGTTCACTACTTTTTTAAAGAAAAAAAAAACATAAAATTCAAATTTAATGAGGAATGTTTATGGTCATTCCTACCTCTACCTCTCAAATGATCCATCCATTGAGTCCAATTTTCGATAACTCGTTCGAGCAGTTCGACTGGTAACTGGCGAATGACACTCGTGATGTTTTGCTCCAAGGACTGTAACAAAGCAGGATTGTTCGCATAGACTTTGGACTTTACATATCCTCACAGAAAAAACTCTAACGGTGTGATAGTACACGATCTTGGTGAAGTTCTCTCCATCCATCATTGATTGATGAGATGTTTAGGAAGAAGCGCAGTCTTGTTGATACACTTTTCAACACCTATGCCCCATAGAAATTTATTCCAAGAGGTTTTCTTGCATTAACTTCATTTTGTAGCCAACCTTATTTAAATGGTTCCAAACAGTTTTTTGTGCAACGCTAACCCCATGAGCAATCGAAACTGTGTTTACATGACAGCCGGATTTGACGATTTCTATTAGGTTAAGGAAGCTTAGGTTAAAGGGCGGATCCCTGTGCGACATGAGATCCCAATTGGACAGCTGAAGTCCCCAGTTCTTCATGATGCCGCAAACTCGTCAAAATGGATGCCCGAAGCACTTAAGTGTCGACAAAGTGCTTTGAGTCTTTTACGAACTTGCACAGGCAAGTAATTTATATTCGGGACCGTTCAACTGTTTGTCTGAAATTCGTTCTGTCAAGATATTTCAGCCAGAGCTAGCGAAAGTTAGAAGGAGAAGGTGTCTCGGTGCCTCAATCTCACCTTCTTCCATGGAATTTTTGCAATTTGCACCCGTCAGGATATTTAGGCTCACGGCGTGTAGCCCCATCGGCCAGTGTGCAGTAAGGATTCCTATCATTACGGCGAGCTTAAAGGTAGAATTAGACTGCTCATTTTATTTGGTTTGTTTGGCACTTTTGAAATTAAAACAAAAATTCCGAATGAAAGATCAACTGTTTATGGTTATGGCACCAATAATCGATAATAGTTAATATCGTTACGGTTATGACAATGGTTATGGGTATGGCGATATGTTATAGTACCTCTAATTATACCTTAATCTTGCTAAGAGCAAATAGCTCAGTTGATCTCCTGACAGATAGATCACGCAGTCGCACAGATACTGATCGTTGTCCAACGCCGTGTTAATTCGACGATCACTGAACCAATGCGGCATGAGGTTAGTGGGTCTTGTTCCTAATCTGATGCGATTGCACCTTGGGTGCCCTTATGGGCAAGGTCATCGGCTTTGCAGTTCCTAGCGATACCGATATGGTATTTGATATACGATCTCCATTACTTTATTGAACATTTCGACAGACCTGATTATACAATTAATTAATTTCAAGATATGTTGTTGCATTATGAACTACTGACGTTATTTCATAGATAGTTATAGCAATTTTAGCAGTAAATACCGTTAGACAGATAACGATTTGTTTTTTTTTTTTACAAAATTAACGTTTTCTTATCCTGAAAACAAATATTCATGATATAAAAAAGAAAAAAAAAATCATTCATCAAAATAAAATAATAACAATTGCAGTTTATATATATACAAAAACAATTAAATTTATTTATTTCTTGCTAATAATACAATATTAACTAATATTTCCTTTATATTTAAAACTAAATAAGTAATGTATGGAGAAATACTCGTACATAAAAATAGGAAATTACTTAGTTATAGCTAAGCTATGATGTCAGACGGTGATACACTTTTGGCACTATATAGAAAAATATAAATCTTAAAAGCATATAGAAGACAAATAAACCAAAAATGCAGCCAATAATTATGGTCGTCCATTCTAAAGGGCTAAAATTACTCGCAACCGGCAACACGTGGGTGTTGAGACCAACCTATAAATGAAGAAAAACAAATTAGTATAAAACTGATTTAACTGGTGTCTATTTCGTTCACTATAATATTAAGATATGTATAATTGACAGATCGTGTGTTAGAGAACTCACCCAACCGCCATTTTCATTAATCCACGACACCAATTCGTCTTCAATCACCTCCGACACACCATCTACCAATTTTGGTACATACTCGGGATGACCTTGCCGCACGAAATCCACCGAAAGTCCACCGGCAATGGCAAAGAGAGATATAACTTTACTCCAGGTGATTTCAGAACGAAACAGATCACGACCTACCGCACCTAAAAGTAGTGTAATCGTTTCGGCCGAGTGAAATTCACCGCCCGGCGCACGACAAATTTGCCTTGCGACACCTGTGTAGATACGCGGGTGCATGCGCTCTAGCTCGTCGCCGAGCTGTGTGAAAAAATATGTTATTAGAAAAAAGCTAGGCTAATTAAATTTCGATAGCACCTACTTACCACCATCACAGCTGGGAATACCTCACGTACTATTTCCATCGAGGAAGTGCCAAGTATGCTGCGTATGCGTTGAAAGCCCAACTTCTTATTGAACAAACCGGAACGACGCAGACGTCTCCGTATGTACTGACCGCATATGCAGCGTCCCTTTGGAACCATATTATTACACTTTTGTAGGCTTAGAGGATTTATTATATAGGTACCTGTGAAATTATATCTTGTGTCGGTATTTGCGTTGCCTTCCAGCCGATTGTATAGGACAATTTCCGCGTGACAACATCGCTCACATTGCTGAGGCGTCGACGTGTAATATTCTGATTCACCTCTAACAGCGAGGCGGAACTCAATGTGGCGGGAAAACTGAATTTACGTCGATTTTGCGCCTGCAGCAACCGTTCGCCATGCGAGGGAAAGCCAAAGTTATCATTGTTCATTTTCTAAGCTGGAAAGGAGAAACATATACATTTAATTAATTTATTTATTTATCTTGAAAGGAATGCGATTTTTAGTAAAAACTGCTCTTATACCTTTATTAGACTAGCATTAAGTACACTTTGATCAATGGAAGTTCATATCAATAAAGTTTGGAAGCATTTTGGTCTTATACACTTTAAAAACACCCTATACAGGATGCTAAACTAGCTAAACTATGTTAACCTTGTTAATAAATGCTTGTGTCCTGAAAATCTTAGATATTATCGATACTTTTGTAGCTATCGCATTTATGGTACAGATACAATCATTTAAAATAATCAGCGCACTAAAAATTATCTATTTGTACATGCAAATAAAATATTATTGGAGTTAACAAGTTGTAGATTTTTTTCCTTCAATCAATACAATCTATCATACGAGTATTTCAATGTTCCCTTTCCATTGCTGGATATTTATTTTTGTATGAACTTACAAGGGTGGTCCAAGAAGTCCATAGTTTTAGGAAAGATCTTTCTTTTCGAAGAAAAATCGACAGTAAAATAAAATAGCGGTTGTATATTAGATACAGTTACTTTTCTCCTTTGATTCTCGATTGTAAAAAATTGGTTTGAAGAGTTTCGAGGTAGTTGCACATTGGTTTTGAAAAGCTGCGTCACGCAAATAGCAAAGTATAAAATAACAAAAGTCCGCATATCGTATTAGAAGACACCGAAATATTTGGAAAAAGAGTAACTTAAAACACCGAATGGGCAATATCATATATGAAATATGGACATGAGGAAGTTGAATGCAGGGTTTGTTCATTCTGGACAATTAGTTCAAAAGTGATCCGAAGAAGATTCTGCTACGTTTTGCGAGCGCCTTCAGAGAAGTGAGTTCGATGATTTCACGATTTTACTGGTCATATCCTAATCGCGGGATATTATAAAACTGATGAGCTTGAAGGTAAGGTAAGGTAAACAAGAAGAAGCACCGCTATTCTATTGTGGTTTTCTACTGGACAGTTGGGCCCCAGCTGAACTAGGCAAGGATTGGTCAGCCACTAGCAGTCGTTAGATCCTCCTTGCCTAGGTTGAATCGCAAGAGGTCTAGGGTGATCTTTGCCAAAGCTCATCTTTCCTCAGTCGTAGGAGTTTTAAATAGCCATTGTCCCATCAGGATCCACGCTGTTATATTAAAAATCTCAGCGGATGCTAGCTATAGATGCTGTCTAGAAGAGAATGAGGAGAAACCGACTTATCACTATCTTCTGGAATATCCCGCCTTTGCGAAATCAATACTTAGATTTCTTGTATCTCGATTTCGAATACAGTCTTATGTCTAACCAAGGGGGTGATCATGTTTTCATAATGAACTGTCTTTCATAGTCTAAGTGTGTTTCCATCTGGGGAACAGCCATACAACCTAACATAACAGTACTAAATGATTTGTGCGATTCGAGACCTCCAGACTACTTTGCAAACCTCCAGAAAACATATTTTTTAGACGGGTTAAAGATATTGAGGAAACGCTCTATCAAGTATATCGAGCAAAAAAAGGAGACTTCGTTGAGAAATTTGCTTTTCCAAATTTTATTTTGTCTTTTGTATGATAAGTATTTATCATGCTGCGCTCGTACGCACTTGTTGCCATAATGACATTATTACGTTGACATGCGTTAGATGCTAACGAAAAAGAAACGCGTACGAACGCACAAATATCAAACGACAAGTACCGCAATAGAAATCCGAAAGACAAGTTGCTTTCTTGTTGACAACACACGGCAAAAGTGGGGAGAGAGGAGGTGATGTCATTAAAAATGATACATTGCGAAATTATGAAACTAATGTAAAATAATCATAAATACAACTAATGATTGTACACAAAAAATGCCACTAAGCATTGTTGGCTGACCACCTTGTTTTTGCAATTGCAATGCACAGCGCATACCCTTACCGGATGCATGCGATGTACAAGTGGCTGTGGCGCCCATTTATGGTGCCACGATTCGAGGATTTATTGTGCATTGATTGGTACAAGACAAAAATGGACAATGAATGAATGTCGGTTGGTTGTTGTGGTGCGCGTGCGGCACAGCCGGTGGCATGCAACAGTATCTATGAAAACAATAATAATGACATGACCAAAGCAATGTTGCAGTCTACCATTGGCTGCGACTGTTGGTTGCATGTGTCTACTTGTCTACTTGTGTGTGTACGAAAATGTTCGAATGTGTGTGTGTGTAACGTACCAATTTGGCAATGCGTTTACTCTTTTTCAACCTCCGAGGAGCATCTTTAAGAGAGCTGTCATTAGTGTGTAGTTGTCACTGTAAACGAGATGTCAACGCAAAAGTGATTTGTTTGGTATGCAGCGATGACAAGTTGCATCTTGAAAATTCCTATGCCTCTCTAATACTCGCCAATTTGTATAAGCAGTTTCGTGCAGACAACGTCCACGTTTTCACCTCGTTAATTAAATAACTTGGGGTTTGGAAGAAATATAACATAATATGTACCTAACTACATATATATAGATATGTCAACACACTGACATAGATGATAGAAAATTGGACGGTTGTACTGATAACAGTCCTTTTTGATGGCAAAAATACCGCATACGAATATATCTACAAAGCGTCTTGATTCGATTAAATTTCTGTTTCAGCTGGTTCGCCTGGATAACTGAAGGAATGGGAACCGCTATTTTTAACCTTAGTCTGGTGAAAGTCAGATGGAAGTGCCTATCTTCCACACAACTTCCACAATGTCTAATGTCTTGTGGAGGAGACTTAACACTAGAAAATAAGATTTTTGTAATCTCTTTGTTTTTGTAACAACGAAAATTGTAAATTGTATTGGAATTCTGATTTAACCTATAGAAACTACGCAAAATAAGTTGGCAAAATATTAGTATATTAACCCTGGTCCCACTAATGTCCAATTTATAAAAAATATCTTCCAACATAACCTTGTTTTATAAGTGGATTGAGGCTGATTTTGTAAGAAATACGAAATTTTCGACCTTCATTCATGACGATTGCCCCAAGCATTCTTCCGTTAATTTTCAAAATACAGAACATCAGTCAATTGGATTCGGAAAACTTTGTTGAAGCCGAAACTCATACCATATACGAGTGAATTTCGTTGTTTGAAAAAAATATTTATTCATTCGACTACCGTAATGTTATCGTCTTCAAAATAGGCCTCATTCGATATGATGCAGTTGTGCCAGGGCTTCTTCTAAACAAACGTCGAAACACTTCTCAAACTCAATTTTTGGAATAACCTTAGTTTCTGAGCGATTTCATCTTTACTTAGAAAACGACGTCCCTTTAAGATTCCCTTTATTTTTGAAAATAGGAAAAAGTAGTTACAGTATTGTTTTTGGCCATGAATTCACAAAGAAGCCACGAAGTGTGAACTAATTTACGTGATATTTGAATTCATTTCAAATTATATTTGCCGTTAACGAACAGGAAAAAGATAAAAAATCATCTTTCTTCATTATTTCAATAAAAAAAGTAAGTGCTTGTTAAAAAATAGGTTTCAAAAATAATAGAGAATAATTATATTTTAATGAAGAGCTCAACTAGAGTAATACTCCTTCTAATATTATTTGAAAATATTTTAGAAACAATAAAAAAAAAATTAATAAAAATCATCTTTCGTCTTTAGAGCGCATTCATTATTTTCCATTACATTCTCCCAAAAATTACTATCTCATCTCATCAAGTGACGAAATTAAATCAATGTCATACTAACCTCTCTCAACAATTAACGGCACTCAAAACATGTGCAACTGCCAAAGAACAAAAATCGTGGCGAAAGAAAGCGCAATAAAGCGCGTTGAAATAGTACAAAAATGAAGCTCAAAAAAGATGCACATACGCCGTGTAACACGAAAAACGTGCGCTCACCACACCACAACAACAAACAACGACTGCAGTCTTATTTATTTACTACTTCCATATTCTCATGCGATGCGTATAAATCGTAAACGAAAGTAAATTTTTACACGCGACAACAAGAATTGTTTGACAATTTCCAAAGTCAAAACAAAAATCGTGGTTTTGAAATGCGTTGAAATTGAATTTCGATTTTCGTATAAAAACCAGTGCTTGTGTGAAAAGGTCATTAGTTTAACGAAAGTCAAAAGAGTGAAATGGCTTCCCGAATTGGACAGATCGCACTCGCGTTTTTCAGTTTTGTTACCGTCGAAGCGGACATTTCACATTTCTTCGCGGACAACTATGACTACTATCCACAGCAACAACAGCTACCTACATATCCTGTAGTGTCGCCAGCACAACCTGCCGTGCCTAGTTTATATCCAGCACCTCCACCGCTGCCGCCCTCCCAAACAGGAGACATACCTTCGATCGGTGGGTTTCCGACTGCTGCTCCACCTGCTGCACCGCCACAATCCACGCATTCACCCGTCGCGCCAGTGCGCCCTTCGTCCACTACCGAATTCACGCTGCCCGAGATTGTGGAGAATCGTGTCGCCAAGAGTGGTGGCAGAATTAATTTTATTCCATTGCAAAATCAATATCTAACGCCTGAAGAAGATCGTCCAAGTTTTGAGGTATCGAAGCGACCACCTAGTTTTGGGTAAGTGAGCGCCAAGTTGTCGAGATACATATTAGAAAGTAGTAAGTATTCACATGTGGTGGAATTGAGTTAAGTGATTTTCGAACAAAAGTGAGGGTAAGTAATGATAATTAATAAACCGGACCGAAATTCTCAAAAAATAATGGGCTGGCTCGGGCATGTTCTCAGATGAGATCCAGATACGAACAATCCCCCGGAACGCTGTCGACTGGAATCCACAAGGCACCCGAAGGAAAGGCCAACCCGCTCTAACCTGGAAAAGAAATTCGGTCATCGAAATATTTAAGGTCCAAAACAGTTGGAGTCAAATTAATATGCTAGTACCAGATCATAATAAATGGAGGCCTATTTACAGTTCAAAACTTTCGGTGAACAAGAAGATTTCATAGACTATAAATTTAGGAATTTGTACCAAGCAATATGTATCTTGGACCTTTTTAACAAATAGAACAACATATTTTTCTGTTGCAACCTTCTTATGACTCCCATTTCTATAGTGCTGGTTACTATTATCCGCGTCCCACCGCCATTTTCATACCCACAACGACTTCCACAACCACCAGCACTACAACTAAGCGTCCGGACCCTATTGTGGTGATTGATCCGCCAGACATTCTCCCATCTGCGCAAGCACCGGCCAATAATGATCCCGTTGCGCTGCAACCAGTTGTGCCGGGTATCGAGCAGGGTTACGACTACAATGTGCCAGCGGGTCCACCATTTCAACTGCCTACACAAACGCCATTATCTACACCTGCACCCGTCTATTTGCCAGCGGATGACAACGCGTTCGATGGCGCTACAGCTCCCAACGCTCTACGCTTGAGCGTGCACGAGATGCGTTGCATGCAACAAAATGGCGGCTACTTTCGCGCTGTGCTCAAAGTGGATAGTTTTATAGGCGCCGCGCCGACAGTCGACAACGATGCGAATGATAAGCGTTGTGAGTTGAAATTGTCGCGCAGTTACGTTGTGACTGATATCGCAGCGGAGGATTTCGAAAAGTGTGGCGTACACGCTTGCGGGAAGGATCTGTGTTTGCGTTTACGTTTTCCCACCATACGCGGCATGCGCACGAGTGCGGATGGTATACTGACGCTGCATTGCAAGACGCAGGAGCGTGTGGCCGTCAAGACGCATGCGCTTAAAGTGAGCGTCTCCAATGAGTTGTAAGTAAATGGGCTGAGTGGTAAAAGAAATTTTCACTGAACTTCACTACCATTACAGGCAAGCGCGCAGTCTGGGCACTTATGCGCATGGAGGCACACAGTTACCTTTTCGTACGCATGTGGAGCTTTTTCGACGCACCGCGAAAGGTTTCACGCGCCAATTAGACACACACAGCGCTGTGCTGCTCGGCGAGGAGTTGCTGCTGCGCGCGCATGTGATCGCTGGCGATGGTAAGCGGCACATTAAATAATTGAAATATTTCAAAATAAAACACTCCCACACTTCACAGGTTGGAATTACACAAAATTAACGGATGTGCATGTGCAACGCATTTCACCAACTGGTGAGCTGCTCAACAATGTTGCGCTCATCACATCGCGCGGTTGCATCAATCCATCCATGCAAAGCGTGTGTGCGCAGCCGCCGAGTTACGATCCACCGCTCGGCCATCGTTTGAACTTTAAGGCGGTCATGTTCCAAGGCATGCGCAGCGGCGATGAGCTAGTCTTATCAATGCGCATCACTGGTTGTTTAGAGGAGCGTGATTGTCATGTGGATGCTAGCAATTGTAGCGCCGTCACCAATTTATGGCGTCGGAAGCGCAATGCTGTGGAAGGTGTGTATAATTCACAGAGCTCGAGCAATAGTAGCGAAGTATCGGAGATATCACGCATTGCCTTTAGAGTTATGATGCCAAGCGATGCGGCCGATCAGATTGGGGGGTTACCAAGTGAAGCGAGTCAAAGCTCGAACATTGAAGCAGAAGTGCAGCATGACTCATCGTCTTTGTGGGGAAAAGCCCATAAGGGAATGTTAGTTGAAATGAGCGTTTTGAAATTAATTTCTGCTGTCGGTTTTGTTTTGGCCCTCACTGGACTGGGCATTTTTGCGGCGGTGAAGCTCTCAAAATAATATTCACACATACTTATTAAAAACCGTAGCGTAATTTAAACAAAACTAAATTTTATTTAATATTTAATAGCTTGCAAAGCGGAGCAATAAGAATTATATAATTTTTAGCACGGTATAATAGTAGGATTTTATAAATACAAAACTATTCTTAATAAATAGTTATTAATAAATAGTTATAAATATGATACATTTCTATATACTCAAAAGTTTTTCTACCTCCATAGTAGAGTGAATTAATCGCGTAACTACCACTCATTCGTAAGTCCGAATCATGGTAATAAATTTGATAATATTAAGTAGAAACTAATTTTCCTGTAGCGTTGCCGAACAATTTATACTCTCGTAATTTATTTATTTAAATTTATTAAGATAACACACAATGTGATCATATATTCAGCATAAAGTCCATTGGAATAACGAAAATCACTATATAGCGTATATGGGGGCTGGGGTAATTTCTGGACCGATTTCATAAATTCTCGGCACGTAACTCATTATATCCAATACAACGCATTCACTTAATTTTGCTAAGATATATCACATATTAACCAATACATATATGCGTAATAAGGCCCAACGAATTTTTGAAAATCCTATAATTAGGTATATGGGAGCTAGGAGATGTTGTGACCCGATTTTAATAATTTTTGGAACAGAGACACACTATTGGAAGAAAACAATTTCCTCTGAATTACATTAAATTAGCTGAGAGATTTACCCATATTTTCGGTTAAAATTTAACCTTAGGCGCTGAGTTCAACATGTTCGATATCTGGGGCCTTGAAAAGTTATAGTCCGTTTTCGACAATTTTTTCACAAGTGATGCCACAGATCATATACTGTATTTGTGTAAAGTTTTATTTCGCTATCATCATTGGTTCCTAATGTATATATCATAAAGTGAAGGATGCAGATGGAATTCAAAATTGAGTTATAAAGAAAGTAGTCGTGGTTGTGAACCGATTTCGGCCATTTTCCACACATGTCATCAGGGTGTCAATAAAATATTATATACCGAATTTCATTGAAATCTGTCGAGTAGTTCCTGATATATGGTTTTTGACCCATAAGTGGGCGATGCCACTCCCATTTTCCATTTTGAAAAAAGATCTGAGTGCAGCTTCCTTCTGCTTTCATTTCTGTGAAATTTTGTGTTTCTGACGTTTCTCGTGAGTTTGTTAACGGACGGACGGACAGACAGACATCTGGATTTGAACTTTACTCGTCACCCTGATCACTTTGGTATATATAACCCTATATCTAACTCGTTTAGTTTTAGGACTTACAAACAACCGTTATGTGGACAAAACTATAATACTCTCTTTAGCAACTTTTGTTGCGAGAGTATAATAAAATTAGGCCTCGACACTTTAAATCTCTCTTGAATTTCCTGACTCGGCAAATTCCCCTCGTGCGCGGATTGCTTCTTTCGCGTGGGTTGGTCGGAAGGAGGGTAATCGTTTATCGGATTTAATATTATTATTAACAGCATTATATTAGTCAGTATATCAGTGAGAGGTGCGCAATACCACGACGCTGACAGAAACTGATTCCGATTCATGTACCAACCAATCCCTCCTGATAGTGAAAACTACGAATAATTATCTAAATCAAGTAATCATTTATAGACTTGGCAAACCTCATATTTTTTCTTTTACAGCTAAACAATAACTAGACACTAATTATATTATATTTTATTTTCTTTCAATCCTATTATCTTCTAAAACATTCATTATTAACATTTCAAAGACTCTATAATTCTTATTTATTTAGATAATTGAAATAAATGCTAATGACTCTAATATCAAATAACTAAATCAAATAAACAAAGCCATCTGAATACATTAAATTAAATTGCTACAATGCTATAATATACTGCACATAATACTCAATTAAATAAAGTAACTCCATTGCTCACTTTCAACAACTGTTGTCGTTGTCAATTATTTTACGAACAGAATCGTCGACGGATAGTGAAGTTGCTTGGCAGGCAACATGCTTTTATCGAGTACTGGAATGTTAGCAACTTTTCATGGCCTGCCTTTTGATATAAAGGGTTTTTCAATAGCGTAGCTACAAAAGTAGACCTGTAGCTATTTGACATTACGGTTTGGTGCGATTTATGGGACGGCGGTGTCATTGGGCCGTACTTCTTCCGTGATGATCAAGACCGGCACGTTACTGTGAATGATAACCAAAAAATGTACTTGGAGAATATGTGGTTCCAACTGGCCGACGCCACAAGCCACACAGCAAATGTCACTATCGATTTATTGAAAACCAAATATGGTGAACGTGTTATCTCACGAAATGGCCCAGTCAATTGGCCGCCTAGGTCGTACGATGTGACGCCGTCAAGTATATGATCTATGCCAACAAGCCAGCGACGATTGATGAATTTCATTCATCGAACGTGGAATTGCAGCAGTATCGAACGATTTATGCTTAAAAACGGTCGAAAATTGGGTTCAGCGTCTGGACTTCGGCACGCGTGCCCGTGGTGGTCATGCAAAATAAATCGAGTTTCATACATAATGGCATCGCGTGTACTTTCACAGGAATTAAGAATTTCATTTATATCCCAAACCCTTTTTGTTTCATTGTTATTATTATGTTAAAAAAATATTTATAGCGCTCTTATTGAAAAACACTTTACAATAAAACTGGTTAACTTCAAAAGTGCCATAGTCCCTGTAGATCTCTAATCGAATAAGATTGATCAGATTGAACTTCTTTTGAATTAATACAAATTCCGATACAATTTCATATTTCCAGGAACTTTTGATTGACTTCAATCGACCTTCGTCTGAGCGTTCATTTTGGTTTTCTTTTTGAGATTTCTTTATTGAAATCTTTTAATACTATATATCTACTATTCTCTATGATTTACGATGCCATCATCTTTATTTTTTTATTTTATCATTGTTAATAGTGATGGATGGACATAAGTCGAGTTTTATTCGATCTCTTCACTCTCACAATTCGCATACTAAAATGATCCTTCATAAAATATTAAGCTAGAATTCTAGGCATTATAAATTTAAATTTTTATGTTATTATTATAATGGCACACAGCTCCTAAGTCAATCTTACAATAAATATCAAAGACATTTATCATTTCACCAACAGTGCAGTACACTGTACTCCTCGCTAGACTCAACAACTGCAACCATTGGCTGGCTACACATAACCTGTATGTAGTGATTTGATTTATGTTATGTTGTTGTAATTGTAAATGGCTCTTTCGCACATTTGTTGTGCGCTCGGCTTATTTAGAATGAATTAATGAATCCAGAGCTCATTACAAATACTTTACACCACATACGCGGAGTGGCATGTCTATAAATAACTGTTAGCTTGGTGTGCACTTCTTTCATACGAGCTCATTCATGCACCATGTTCAGAGCGAATAAATTCACGACATTGTTTTACCTTGTAGTTTATAAAGTTGCATATATGTAGGTATCTTTTTTATTACAGGCAGTCGTATTGATCGTACTGTAATTTATTTTTGTTTTTGCCTTTCCTAATATTGTCTTTATTAAAATGCCAGAATGTTTAATTGCTCTACAGCTACTATGCGTGCATAAATAATTCATCGGAGGCGAATGCACGCACCTTATGCAATTTTATTTCTATTTAATCCATTAATGTACTCTGTTTCATTACATTGTTTAGTATAGACACCATACACCGATCTTTTTAGTTTGTTTGTCATGCAATACCCATGGTAGGTAATATCCAGACATGGTTCATTTCTGATTTGAAAACATTTCTTTAATTTAATTTTAATCTTACTGTAATCAAGAATTTCAAATAAATGCATTTTTACCATAAAACTTGAAGTCATGCAATAAAGGTGTTTTCTATATTAAATTCTGTCCTTGAAGGAAATCACTGCGATCTTAATTGAGATATGTATGTGCGTCTAAAACAGATAATTTTTAATATGGAACATTCTTAAGGTGGTACTCGAAAAATAATACATGTTATAGGACATACGAGGGCGCTATATATAATTCTGGCCTAATAATGAAAATAGGAATATTTATCAACGAAAATGGATTTATTGTTTTTTCGAAGTACTTTTTTGAGCCTTTTTTTTCAGCGATTGTCAAATTGTGCGGGATCCAACGAGAACAAACCTTTTTTACGGCCAGGTGTTCATGCAATGTCGAACGTATGCTGGTGGGAGAAATTCATAGGCATGCCTCTATCTGAAGGTTTGTTACATGACGGTCTTGCATTATCAGTTCACGTACGGCATCGATGTTTTCTGGCACAACGGCTGTTTTTGGACGACCTTCACGGAATTCGTCTTTGAGCGAGCGTCGGCCACGATTGAATTCGTTGTACCAGTTTTTCACAGTGCTATAGGATGGTGCTTCATAGCCATACAAAGATTTTAGTTCATCGATGCACGTCGAAAGTTGTGGAAAATGATCGCACGAAAATGTTCACGAGTTAATTCCATTTTTGGGCCGAGATGAATTTTTTAATTCCCTGTAAATAAAACAATTCACGATTAAATGACAAAACGTTCTGAGTGATGTTATGCTAAAAAATGTCAAACTTTCCAATGGAAATGTCAGGTTGCACCTGGCAACACTTAGTGTTGCCTTGGCCAGAAATGTATATAGCAGCCCCCGTAATAAGATTTACCGTTTGTCTTTCGAAAAATTAGACTCTTTGTGTATGAAAATATTTCCACTTTGACAAATGTAGGTCTACAACTTTGCTTACGCCGTTTTTTTGCAAATTTAAACCTTTTTTCACATAGGAAAACCGTCACCGTACGTATCCGAAAGCATTCAGCCGCACTTTTCTTGGAATTAAAAAAGAAAAGCAAAATTTACCGCAAATGTCGAGAATTCGGCTCAAAAAGTGACATTTTCAGTTGAGAATAAGTTTGGGATGCAAACAGATCTCTCAGATCTCAGATCAAATATTTTGTTGGGTTAATGTTGACACAAATGTCCATGATCATTATAAAAAACAATCGATTTAATCGACCAGTGCTTGACCCTAGAGACATCTATTGGTAAACGGCGGAAGCAAAGTTGTAGACCTATTACCACTTAAAATTCACCATTGAAAGACATGAAGGTTTGACCTTTAATTAAACGTGATGAAATTAAACATATGAGTTCCTTGTCATATTGCAATGTTCTGTTATAATTTCAAATTCGACTCCGACATCTACATTAAATCCTGCTTTCCTTCATACCAACTGCTTTCGGGAGGCCCGTGGCCGCTGTCGTATAGTGATAGAGCCTAGATTTGAACACGATTCCTATTCTGACTAACAAAATCTGTTTTTAAATATATTTCTCCCCTCAGTTGCTTAAAACTTTGGATCGGATAACATGAATCCTAACTATAAATGCTAAGCCTAAGCTGGTCTCAAGTTCACATATATGTTAACAATTGTAGCTAATAATTTTTAATAAAAATGATCCATTAGATCCCAAATAAATGATAACGTTGATAAAATTTAATGCAAATTGCTTTTTATTCACCATATTCTTCGGATCTGTCTCCAATCGATTGTTTTCTCTACACAGATCTAAAGAAAATGCTTTCTGAAAACGAATTAAGCGACTATGAAGAGTGTAGAATCGACAAGACTGTGGTTTATGTTGAAGAAAATATGACTTTGACTACAAAAATTATATAGAATAATTCGGTTTATTATTTAATAATTGGTTTATCATTCTCGATAGGAACTGTAATTAATAATAAAATTCGATACAAAAATGCAGTTTAAATTTAAATCGATAAGAGCTTTTAAGCTTGAAGCATTAATGTTATTTTCTAAAAATATAATTAATTAAATGAAATAAAAAGGTATTATTTTATCAAAAATTTAAAATAAATAACACCTTAGCATTCTCATAGACTTTATTCAACTCATCTAAACCAACTAGCTAAGAGCATTACTGGTGTGGGAGCACTATTGAGTACAGCATAGCCTACATGGATTGAACGAGATTCTTTTGTTTTTTCATTTTCTATGTGATGTACATCGATTGAAGGGAAAAGAGTAACGAACCAATATCCTTCAACCCAGCAGCAGTGTAGAAACTACGTGCAAATACACTATGTAGACTCTGTTGTCCATATGTATTGTTATTATTATTATTATTTTTTTTTTATAATTTTATTTACTGCACATTACATTATTCTTACGCATTTGCAACAACTTTGTCAACCTAAATCAACTCATTCATAAATAAATCATTTGGCAATAAAATCCGCTTACAAATCAGTAATAAATATCTACGCGATATCAATAATAAAAGCAAATTAAGAATTCCGCTCGAATATTACACACATATGACGTTAGTAAGTGATCAAAGCAACAAAAAAAATTAAACACAACAAAACAAATTTTTGCCCGAAAACTGTCTGTTAAGCTTTGTCTGCTGATCCGCCGGCATTTTTATACCCGTCACACCACCAAAGCCAAGCCAACAAGCAAGGCAACCTATAGGCCAGTAAATAGTTTAGTTGTTATTAATGCTGTGCGGCATGCGAAATTTATAGGCTCGGCACGTTTGTCCCCTGCGTCTAGAAAATCTATAAAAAAAAACAACAAAGAAACTAAGAATGCTAACAAGCGATAATATCTGTGGCTGCAGCTTTGCGCTGGCCGTCCTTAAAAGCTGCCTTAATGCTCGTGTTCGTCACTTGCTGGTATATTAACTACGCGTAGACACTTGAGTATAAGCAATTCCTTCGACTGCCAATTTACACTAGATTTTGCACAGTTCAAATTTGTTGGTGGCAACACATCAGACAACAGAGATTTGCACTTTGCGCTTTTTTAGGACGCCACCGTTGAGTGCGTCCGTTCGCTTTTGGTTAGTGGCGTCAATCATATGCTGAGAAATTAATGCACGAGCAACAAAGCTTGTGCCCATTTTCGGTGGAGCTATCGCAAATGATCTAACGACAACAAATTGGCGCGATAACTGATATTTAATGTTTTGATTTACTTGGAAGTTGAAAATATTCATGTTCCGTACATATTTGGCAGTTGGCCGTTAGTGTTGGGAAGTTGATAACGGCGTGAAATTCAATGATTCATGGGAATTCGTAGTGAAACCTACCGTCTAAATTAGGCATAAAATACATATGTTTTTGCGCTCTTCTCAGTAAACAATAATTGTAATTAAAGTTTTGGCCCCATCCAATCCAAAAAATAGTATTGGATCAAAATGGAGGATATATAATTTCAATACATATTCAATATAGAATTGCAGTAAAAAACGAAAATACTTCACAATAGCACAGTTGGAATGATCCGATTTATATCAAATATTCATCAACTTATCGGACACTACCACAATGCTTGTACACAGTTCAGTTAGCTAAATTAGGTGTGGCATGCAGTTGAATACTCCAGAGAGCACCACGATAACACAACAATTTTATTTTTTATTTTTGTCAGTTATGTTTTTAGTGCGAAATTTTGTCAGTTTAACTTTGTATGTCAACACTTCGTTATGAATTATTTTTATAGAGTCATTTCGACTTCAATGTAAACGAATTTTTATAGTTGGTACTGATAGCAAATTTATTATAATTCAAGAATAAACAATTTACCATATAAAATGGGTAGGGCGGTTATAGCGGAAAGTTTGTTAAATCCCAATGGTGGTCCAAATCTCAGGAGTTTTACAATACTTGTGAAGTTTTCCGAATGAGAAGCGGATACATAGACTCACACCCGATTTGCCTTGACGAAGTACAAACCGCAAGTGAATACTAGCTGCTCGTTCACGAATAAAACCTCTGATAGTGATCTCGAGCTAAGAAACAAGCTTGATACTTCAAGCCAATTACCAGCTTTTGAAAAGAATATTATAAAAGACAGAGCAAAGTAAAAGCAAGCGGCAAAGTGAAGGATGTGCAAAATTTTTTCGAGAGAAAGTGTAATATTTCGGTGAGCACTGTATCAAAAATGGTTTATGCCGTTCGTCTCGAAGATAATCAACAATTAGAGCATAACAAAAGATTTTATTAAATTTCAACTTCCATGTGATATTTTTTCTTTCTAAAAAACACTATTTGAGCTTTCATAACATTTATTTCCAATGTATAGTATATTGTTGTTAATGAAAAAATATCCATGAATATCTTTCATTATCTCTCGTTTAACCCTGAATGGAACATTCTGCTAGTTTAGTGACTTTATCATTACCCACTCCTGTGAAATATATTCGAGAACATTTGATCGGAGATTCATGAATTATTGCTTTTTATAGAGGAAAATATTTTTTTCTTTATAATTGTTCGAATCTTCTCTCTTTTAACTTTTATTGCTATTATAGCCATGGCATTAATGGAGTTATTGGTTATGGTTCTAAGAAAGATGAACTTGTATAAAGCTTTGAGTTGAAAACAGTCAGCAGTGATGTGAGGAAAATATACTATCAGATCCATTCACCTTAGTAATATATCTAATCTATCAATGGCAGAGTCAGCCATTTTGGTTTTCTGTGGTATGCCATATTCAATGGATCTTACGAAAAGTAACATTTCTTGAAAAATTTTATACAGAATCTAACAGTTCAAAGAAGTCTATCTCAATTCAGCCTTACATAGATTTTGGTATAACTCAGAGTGATTTTACACACAGCTATTCAAAGAAGTACCGGCAGGAAATTATCGAATCCCTATGTCATGGATAGTGAAATCTTATCTTCTTCTTGACTCTCTCCTTTTGGCAGTTTGGCGCCAATTGGTAATACCAAGTGAAGACAGGTCCTTCTCCACCTGGTCCTTCCATCGGAGTGGAGGCCTCCCTCTTCCTCGGCTTCCGCCAGCGGGTACTACATCGAAAACTTTCAGAGCTGGGGCACTTTCGTCCATTCGAACAACATGACCTAGCCAGCCTAGCCGCTGTCTTTTTATTCGCTGGACTATGTCTATGTCGTCGAAAAACACATACAGCTCATAATTCCATCGTCTGCGGTATTCGCCGTTACCAATGTTTAATGGCCCATAAATCTTCCGCAAAACCTTTCTCTCGAAAACTCCTAGTGCCGTCGGATGTTGACACCGTCCACGCTTCTGTACCATAAAGTAGGACGGGAATGATGAGGGACTTGTAGATTAGAGTTTTTGTTCGTCGAGAGAGGACTTTACTTTTCAATTGCCTACTCAGTCCATAGTAGCACCTGTTGGCAAGAGTGATTCTGCGTTGGATTTCAAGGCTGACATTATTATCGGTGTTGATGCTGGTACCTCGATATACGAAATTATCTACAACTTCAAAGTTATGACTGGCAACAGTGACGTGGGAGCCAAGACGCGAATGCGCTGATTGTTTGATGACAGGAGATATTTCGTCTGGTCCTCGTTCACCACCAGAGCCATTCGCTTCGCTTCCCTATCCAGGGGGGGGGAAGCAGAACTAACGGCGAGAGTGTTGTTACCAATGATATCGATATATCATCGGCGTACGCCAGTAGCTGTACACTCTTATAAAAAATTGTACCTTCTCTGTTTAGCTCTGCGGCTCGAACTTTTTTTCCAACATCGAGTTAAAGAAATCACACGATAGCGAGTCACCTTGTCTGAAACCTCGTTTGGTATCGAACGGCTCGGAGAGGTCCTTCCCGATCCTGATGGAGCTTCTGGTGTTGCTCAACGTCAACTTACATAGCCGTATTAGTTTTGCGGGGATACCAAATTCAGACATCGCGGCATAAAGGCAGCTCCTTTTCGTGCTGTCGAAAGCAGCTTTAAAGTCGCCAAATAGATGGTGTGTGTCGATCCTCTTTTCACGGGTCTTCTCCAAGACTTGGCGCATGGTGAATATTTGGTCAGTTGTTGATTTTCCAGGTCTAAAGCCACACTGATAAGGTCCAATCAGTTTGTTGACGGTGGGCTTTAGTCTTTCACACAGTACGCTCGATAGAACCTTATAAGCGATGTTAAGGAGGCTTATCCCACGGTTGTTGGCGCAGATTGTGGGGTCTCTCTTTTTGTGGATTGGGCAGAGTATACTGAGATTCCAATCGTCGGGCATGCTTTCTTCCGACCATATTTCGCAAAGAAGCTGATGCATGCACCTTATCAGCTCTTCGCCGCCATATTTAAATGGCTCGACCGGCAATCCATCGGCCCCCGCCGCCTTGTTTTTCTTCAAGCGGGTAATTGCTATTCTAATTTCTTCACGTTCGGGTAATGGAACATCTGTTCCATCGTCGTCGATTGGGGAATCGGGTTCGCCATCTTCTGGTGTTTTACTTTCACTGCCATTCAGCAGGCTGGGGAAGTGTTCCATCCACAAACACAGTATACTCTGGTCATCAACCACTAGATCTCCACTGAGGTCCTACAGGAGTGTGTTCCGGTATTGAAACCTTCAGTTAGTCGCCGGATCTTTTCGTAAAATTTTCGAGCATTACCCCTGTCGGCCAGGTGTATGAAGAGCTTTTCATACTCACGCATTTCGGCCTCTTTCTTTTTTTGTCTGCAAATGCGTCTCGAAAGTTAATCCAAATAAAACCCCTGCTTGTGATTTCCTTCAGACGACTCTGTTTAAGTGCAAATGTGCATACCAAAGCATCCATCATTAGTGGCAGCCGGTTGGAAGCAAACGTGATAAAATGTGATTGACAGCAGCCTTTTGTGATACGATTTGCCTGCAACAACAACTTATTTGTGTACATACATACACGTATGCCTGTCTACTGGTAACAAGTATGAACGTACATTTGAATGCAATTAAAATTAACCACACCGATTTTTTCTGCTCGTGTGTCGACAGCCGTCGTCGATGAGGAACGAATGGCTAGCAAACCGCGTGGCTAGAAAAATGCCTTTTAACACTTTTACTTAACTACATTCAGCTTACTAGTGTTACTTGTATTTTATTTTTAATGGCTTTCAGCATTTGCGCACGATCGGTTGGAAATGGATATGTTGCAAATTCAATGTTAGCGGTTGGTTGTTGGTGGTTCAGCGGTTACTTTTAGCTTTTGGCACACCTTTGCATGCAAAAATGTATTTTTATATGTATGCATAAATATTTAAAACTATTGTGTTTTTATTATTATATTTTCTTGTTCTGTGGCTGATCAGCCCATTTGCTTGCGGCATTCAATCGGTTTGTGGGGCGCGTGGTGCTGTCATTTGCAAATTATCGTGTGTTTTGCGGCTTTAAGCTCATGTTTCATGTAATTTATGTTACAATTGTGTCTACAACATTTAAAACACTCTGACAATGCGATTGTCAAATTACATGAAAATACTATACAGCTAAGTGCTAAACTGTGTTTAATGAAAATAAATTCGATTACGCTATGACACCTTGGTTAGACTCACTAAGTCAGTGACTGCCGATAGAGCTTTCGGTACGTAATCATGGTTTATTTGAGTGAATTGGCGACCGAAAATGGCGAGAATTTATGCTATGCACAAGCCTGGAATTCATTGACATCATTCCATAGACTGTTCACAGGATTTCAATAGTTGAAAACTCTCTGTTTGAATAGACATTCAGAATAAAATTATGTTTTTCAGTGAACATAACTTAAGGTGTTACATGGGTTTCGTGGGTTTAAAAAATCGATTATTTGTTTTTTGGATTATTAATATCTACATCTCAAGAATATTATCCTAAATTTTCAAGTCGATCCGAATAATAGTTTCCAAGTCAAGTACTATTGTTACTCAAAACTTTAAACGCGTTTTTCTCGGAACTGTGTTTTCAAAGTCGGTTGTCAAATTTTCTCGAAAACCACTCAATCGATTTTGATGACATTTTGCACAGGTGTTCGACATACAATTTACTTGTGCTTGAACGAAGGATTTTATTCTTATTTTTTTCAATTACAACTATTAAAAAAAAAAAACAAAATTTCATGCAAATTTGACCGAAATTCATTTTGGATCATCCTGTCAGGAGTTATGCTGACAACGCGGACGCACCTTTTTTCCGAGAGGTCACCGGAAATGACGTTACAATGGAGGAGTTTTAATTTTTATTTTTTTGAAAATTTCTGAAATTATTATTTAAATATGTATGTGTCTGACAACTGTATTGCATTATTGACAAATTAAAGACTATTTATCCCTGGTCTCATTCAATACATTAATCAAGCTACTAGTATTTTCTGCTTCTACGTTCAATGCGAATTTCAGCTTGCTTCATAAAGATTAGAAGGGTAAACTCGAATGTCGTTTAAGTTTAAGTTTAACACTGTTATGGTTTCTGGACTCATGTTCAAAAACTTGTTTTCCTCAATTGCTCTAAATAATTTTGAGCTATGAAAGATGTTACCACATCCACACGAAATATATTCATATATTATAGAAAATATTATTTTGATGGCAAGCAATTTAAACACATATACAGGATCTACCAATCTCAGGATCTTGGAGTCTAGGAACTCTGGGAAAATTTATATATATTATATATGTATGTCAGCTAAATGACAACCACGGCTCCGTTTGCATATCTCCACCTGTTTACGTCAATTTTCGAACGTTGGAAATATAGATCGTCCGCGTCGGGAAAAAAGACAGTAAAGATCGTGTTAATGGTAACGGCTTTTCCGACATCATTTCGAAAGAAATAAGACACGATGTTGCCGTCATACCACAATCCACACCAAACAGTCTATTTTTGGGGATGCAATTGCGTTTCCTGAACTACACGAGAATTTGAAAATCGTAATAATAATCTTGGACTATTTCCAAGCGTTGTACCAAAGTGATATATGACAAAATGGCCAAACTTACTGAAACACTGAATAAATTTGACACACGAGCCACGAGCTCTCAAAATCATGTCATCCCTATTGGTAGACACTGTATGTACATTAATATCTGACTAAAAGACCTTTGATACCTATCGATCTCCGTGAAAATTAAAATATTCCTTAGTCGTGCAGCCTATCTAATCGACAAAATTAGCGAAAATGTTAAAGAAATCATTGCATTAGGGAGGTAATAAGATCTTTTATGGATCAGTTGAAATCCATTTAAATGCTATTTTGAGCAATCGTCATTCACTAAAAAAACCACTGAATAGAATTAGCTGTGATGCTTTCTATGGAACAATAAAACATAAAGTCATAAAAGACAACGTCTAGCTGCCGAATTATTGGATATACATAAGTTTTATTTCATTTGACATTTTTCTATTGCCGTAAACTAATTATACTCTCCGAGGAAACAAAAAAGAGTGTCAGTAAATTGGTGCAATCTCCGTGTAGGAAAAATGGCTTCGTGGTTTCGATTCACAAGGATTTATGGAGTCGGTAAAGAAATATTCGTAATAAAATATGAGTCAATGGAGTTTCAAGCATTTTTGTGTATATATAGATTATAGTTGGTTGGTTGGTTGAAAAGGCAGGCGAGGAGAGCATGACCGCAAGCGGCCGCATTTAGGCCATATTAGGCCCCCGAAGATACCCTGATAAGCATCACCTGAACAACTCGGTCGATTTAACGAAGCTTCTGAGTTTTTTCATCCCAGCTTCCCAATTTCTCTTAGATTAGAGTATTGGGAGCCGTGGAAGGTATCTCTACTTATATACATACCTCATACAAGTAATTATATGTGCATTTCTGCTTTTGTTTATATTTCTTATTCACTGTTATTTTTTGAATTTCGGTAAATGTAGAATAAAATTCTGTCATACTTTTCTCGTTCGTTGTACCGTTACATTAAGAATGTGCTTGTGAATTAGGTATTGCAGTGTATATATTTATATGTGAGAAATTAGTTTAGCTTATCTTTCTTGCTGATAGAGTCGCGGCAAAATCGTTTTGGGTGAAAATTTGTTTGTAAAACTATTGTCGGAGTATTAATTTAATGAATTATTTAAGAGTTGACCATATCCATTTAACTTTAAGCCCAAAATGTTTCGTGGTACTAGCCAAGAAACAAGGAATAATCATAGAAATGCATAAAAGCGGTTCCAAAATGCATGTAGACCAAAGCAACATCGAAAATGTATATCAAAAATTCTTAAACACCCCCTAATTATGGTACAGTGCGACACATCGGACGGAAAACAACATTGATGATCGATGATTCGACGACTAGCAGTTGCGAACTTGATAAGCAGCGATCAAATAAGGGCCTAGTTAAGACTGGAAATCACGAAAAATATAATTTTTATACAATTATACATAAATACAATACAATACATACAATATTTATGGCATATAACTGGACATATCAGCAGGATAACGCTTCAATTCACACTTTAACGAGTGGAAAATTCCCGATTTGGAAGAATTGACCAATATTTACATAACTATTCTACAGTCATTAGTTAATTCTATGATTAAGTGGCCTAATTTAGTTTTGAAATATAAGGACAATGCTACTGACTATTAAAATAAACATTTCTTTCAGTTATACTCAAATGTATAGGATTTACGGGTAAAACTAGTAAAATGCACATATAAATATTTACTATTAGCCTAAACTTAAATTCTGTTTTATAGTTTATCGTATAGATCAACAATAACAAACCTGCATACCCAGAGATATTTTGCAATTTTGTAATCTTTTATTTTTTTTTTGCAAAAAGTTCATGCACATATAATTCTTTGTATGAGGAACATATGTTTATGTATATTCAAAAATGTTTTAAAATGATATGTTTAATATCAAATAGACTCGGACCATTATCTGGTCGCAGCGAAGATACGCACCCGCCCTTGTGCAGCAAAGAATGCCCGTCAACAAACACAAGGAAGGTTCGACGTCGAAAAGCTGCAATCACAACAGACAGCCACGAAATACTCTACTCGACTTGCACTCCTGCTCTCTTAGAGCACTCATCAGCATCTCGGTATAAGGGAACTGTGGAACGGCATCTCAAACTCACTGCGTACCGCTGCAGCCGAAACAATTGGTTTTCGGCAACGACAAAAAACAAGCTGGTACGATGAGGAGTGCCGTCTCGCAGCGGAGAGAAAACAGACCGCCTACCTCGCAACGTTGCAAACGACCACAACATGCGGGATGGGATAGATACCGAGAGCTGAAGAGGGAGCGAGACGCATTTGCAGACAAAAAAAGAAAGAGGCCGAAATGCGTGAGTACGAAGAGCTTGAGAAGTTGGCAGACAGAGGTAATGCTCGAAAATTTTATGAAAAAATGAAGCGACTTAACGAAGGTTTCAAGACCGGAGCATCCTCATGTAGAGACCAAGGTGGTAATCTGGTAACCGATGAAAAATCGACAACTGACCAGATATTCACCATGCGCTAAATTTTGGAGAAGACCCGTGAAAAGAGGATCGACACACACCACCTTTTTGTCGATTTTAAAGCTACTTTCGACAGCACGAAAAGGAGCTGCCTTTACGCCGCGATGTCTGAATTTGGTATCCCCGCAAAACTTATACGGCTGTGTAAATTGACGTTGAGCAACACCAAAAGCTCCGTCATGATTGGGAAGGACCTCTCCGAGCCGTTCGATACCAAACGAGGTTTCAGACAAGGTGACTCACTATCGTGCGACTTCTTTAACCTGATGCTGGAAAAAATTATAAGAGCTGCAGAGCTAAACAGAGAAGGTACTATCTTCTACAAGAGTGTACAGCTCCTGGCGTACGCCGATGATATTGATATCATCGGAAGCAACAACCGCGCCGTTTGTTCTGCTTTTTCCCACATGGATAAGGAGGCGAAGCGAATGGGTCTGGAGGTGAATGAGGACAAGACGAAATATCTCCTGTCATCAAGCAAACAGTCGGCGCATTCGCGTCTTGGCTCCCACGTCACTGTTGACAGTCATAACTTCGAGGTCGTAGATAATTTCGTATACCTGGGAACCAGCATCAACAACACGAACAATGTCAGCCTCGAAATCCAGCTATTCTGCTCTTGCCAACAGGTGCTACTTTGGACTGCGTAGGCAATTGCACAGTAAAGTCCTCTCTCGACGAACCAAAATCAAGCTCTACAAGTTGCTTATTATTCCCGTCCTGCTTTACGGTGCAGAAGCTTGGACGATGTCAACATCAGATGAGACGACACTAGGAGTTTTCGAGAGGAAAATTTTGCACAAGATTTATGGTCCTCAGAACATTGGCAACGGCGAATACCGCAGACGATGGAACGATGAGCTGTACGAGTTATACGACGACATTGACATAGTTCAGCGAATAAAAAGACAGCGGCTACGCTGGCTAGGTCATGTTGTCCGAATGGACGAAAACACTCCAGCCCTGAAAGTGTTCGATGCAGTATCCGCCGGAGGAAGCCGAGGAAGGGGAAGGCCTCCACTCCGTTGGAGGGACCAGGTGGAGAGCGACCTGGTTACACTTGGGATCTCCAACTGGCGCCGAACTGCGAAGGAGAGATAGAGGTGGCGCACTATCGTCGATTCGGCTATAACCGGTTAAACGGTTGCAACGCCAATCACATACACAATATCTTACATACATACTTAATCTCAACCATTTGTTGTTAAGCCACATTAGACTTTGTTCAATATCATACAAAAATAATATAGCAATTATATCGCAAAATAAAAATATGATAATATGTAATTAAATTAATGTATATTTTAACTTATATAATGTTTCTTTCTAAGACAATGAAAACTGCTGACAGGCGAATGAGTATGCCGTAAATAAGTTAAAAAAAATAATAATAAAACAATTTTTTAAGCTTTGATTTATTAACACATTTAAGCAACTCGAATTTCAGTGATTTTTTGTTATTATTGTTTTTTACCACGGGTATTAAAAAAACTTGCACTGAGCACAGCTTGGAAATAAAAAAAATAAAAAAAAAGGTAAGGAAATTACAGAAAAAATGCCCGACTTATCGATGATCGAACGGTTTCGTGCGCTTGCGCGTAACCTAAATTGCATATCTATGTACATATGTAATTGTGTATATACATACATTCTGTGTATAACTGTGCAACTGTGCAAACGAGCACCTTGGCAGTGCCGACAGCAAAAGCTATAACTTATCGAATTGTTTACTTTTTTCAGCAGTCATTTTGCACACACAGACAAAGTTTTCATATACGTATGTATGTATGTAATTGGCATTGCCCTTTATCGCTCACGGTGCACAGGTGAAAAATGAAATAAAGTTAATGAAACAGTAGCTTCGCGTATGTAATTACGCAAACCGCATATCAGTAGCGCAGGCACAGCTGTAGTTGCATATGCATACATATTAACAACATCATCAGCACTTCATTTAGCGTTGTAATATGTCGGTGGAAAAGTTAAAACATTGAAGTGAAGAAAACAATAATAATAACGCTAATAATACCTCATTGTGCTGGCAGGCATACGAAAATGGCTGGGATGTGCCCACAGTGGTTGAAATAAATAAACGGACATGTTTGTATTTTTTTGAAAATTTCTTCTTTAGAAAACTAATAGATAATGTCATCTATTAATTTGCAGCATCTAAGGACACCTTTCTTGCCTACGAAAAAAAATTTATATTCAAGGCAGGAAATGGTTTTGACAAGAGTGAGCTGCCCTTACCTTATATGTATAAATTCAGCTCAATCTATTAAGAAAAGCCTTGAAAAGCGCCAGAAGACATTACCCAAATAATTTTTTAGAGATTGTGCCGAGTTGACAGTGCTTGGTGGGAAAAAACTTCATTTCCGTTCCAATTCTGTCATTGCAACGATCATTCAAATCAAGAGGATCAAACTATTTGCTATATCGTGAACTCGGCAATCCTTGTTTTTGATGTGAATTTTAATGAACCTCAATTGCGAACCCTACTGCTGTCTCATAGGTACACAGGCGGTGAGATTACGGGTCAAGCCGAACGCTAGTTGCCAAAATTGCTTGGAGGAAAGAGAAGAGAAATCATCCAAGTATTTCCTCTTTCAATAACCAACATTCGCAAGACTAAGGTTAAACACCTCGGTAGGCACACCTTTAACGAACCCTGCAAAGTTACTGGATTCGACATTAGCCGACTTAAGAACTTCCTAACTTACGTTAGGAGTATTTTGGTGCTACAAAGGACTGTCGAAGCTGTCTAAGTGAGACTCTCTGCAGTTGATCTACCCCTTGACCTAAACTAATGTAACCGAATTGACAAAGTTGGCTAGAAGAGGTTGTAACACCACAGCACACCAACAACAACGACAGTCTAGTCTATCTTTCGCTCAACTAAGCATGTATGTATTGATTGTAAAACATTACATGTCTTGATCCATATAGAGGAGTTTTTGACACCACAGTGGACCGGTGTTTCAGCATTTATAAAAATAAATTATTCATCATTTTATAAAAAATAAATTATTGAGTAGAAGTATTTAATCCCCTTTGACATATTGGAAGGTTAATAAAAGACCTTAGATGAGGTTAGCGAAAGACGCTTATACAACATTTCTCTGTAAAAACATTATTATTTTAATGATTGCCCGTTCTACTGATTTTTCGGAATTTTATCCAGACAACAGTTGTGTTTCAACGTTCTGATCCTATATGAATCAATTTAAATTGTAAGAAAATATATAAAAATTTAAAATTTCTTCGGCTCAAAGTTAATCTCATGGACTAATTTCTGCTCGAGCTTCTTTATTGGACCGATTATTTAAAACTGTGATTCAAAGCACGCCAAAGATGTAAAATTCTACTAAGCCTCTCACATTACATAGTTTGTTCCAGGATGATACCGAATAAGAAAATTTGTTAAATGATTTGTTGGTATATTAAAGTGAGCCACTGTATTGGGCGGTTAGTAAAAACGTCAAAAAGCATCAGATCACAGTCAATTAAAAAATCCCATAAAACCAGCCTTTTATGAGGGGCACAATTGTGTGCGATCTACCGCTGTTACAAAAAGCTGCTCAAAAACATGCAACTGAATATATCTATGAACCTGCTCTCATACATATCTATATACAAATAATTGTGTAAACACTTTCTGTGTACTAAAATACTTAAAGTACATATATAACTTTGAATACCAGTGTAAACATACAAACATTCGCGTGTTCTGTGCTGCTGCCAACACACGTTTGGTTCAACAAGCATTTGCATACGTAAACACACTTAATTATGCTAAATCCGCCTAAGTATTTACATATGCAGGCATATTTGACCAACCCAGTTTAGGTTAATTGATACCAAAAGCATAAAGTACAAATTGATAATTAAAGACATTTAAATGTGACGTTTTGTTCATTAATTGTTGTTGTAAGATTTGACAGGCAATGAAATGTGACGCAATTGTGGTGGTCAGAAAAATGCTATATTTTGTAATTACTAACGACTCGCGACTTAACAAATTGTTTAAATATTTCAAAAAAATTTTTTCTAGATCTCTAACAAATTAATTAGAATTCAATAGTTTTTCGGTTAAATCGGAGTATCTTGAAAATGTATTCTCAAAGAGGAACAAAGAGAACATAATATTAGTCGTCGACTCAACGTCAGAGCCGTAATCCGTGTCCACTGAAATTCCTAAGTAACGAGTTTCAAGCGAATCCGATGAATTTTAAAAATCGCTGTCCGCCATTTTTTATGGGATTATGTCAAAACCCTGATCCGATGGGCTTAAATGGACCTCGGATT
The DNA here is from genome assembly GCF_028554725.1 of Zeugodacus cucurbitae. Lineage (NCBI taxonomy): Eukaryota > Metazoa > Arthropoda > Insecta > Diptera > Tephritidae > Zeugodacus > Zeugodacus cucurbitae. The sequence continues at coordinate 16,216,453 of NC_071671.1, forward strand.
CGGATTCAGCGACCCTAAAAACATGTTGTCAACATAGTAAGGCCCCCAGTTCATAACAAAAAAGCTGGGGTAATTCCTGGACTGATTTCAACTGATTATGTCATCAAGTTACATTATAGCCAAGATCATACGTTCACTTAATTTTGCTAAGATATCTCACATATGAATCAATATAAACGGTTTGAAAATCCGTATAAGAGGTATATGGCTAGAGGAAATATAGACCCGATTTTGCTCATTTTTGGCACAAAGGCAAACTATTAGAAGAAACATATCTTGTTTGAATTTCTTTTGAATATCTGAGATATTTACCAATATTTTCGATAAATAATTAGCCACAAGCTCTGAGGTCCTCAAGTTCGATATCTGGTGCTTTGAAAAGTTATAGTCCGATTTCGACAATTGTTAAATAAGTGAGCGATGTCACACTATAAATGCAGTATTTATGTAAATTTCAGTTGCGATATCTTCACTAGTGTTTAATTTATAGATTGTAAAGTAAACGAGTCAGAAAGTAGGCGTGGTTGTTAACCGATTTTGCTCCTTTCACCCATTTACAATAGCAACCTTCTTATGGTGCCAATGCTGCAACATGTCGAGAGAGTATAAAAATAGCATATATTTTAGATTCAAATAACTGTCAATATTTTAAGAAACCTCCGAAGTAAGTGGATAATAAATAGATGCAACTATTTGGTAGGTCCACATAATTCTTAAAGATATTCAAAATTTATTACTCGAATAGAAATTTCGTGTTCTAAGGTAAGTGCAGTGATATTGCTTCTAAAATTAAATAGTCTAAAACTGCACCAACAGGATATCTTAATCGTTTTAAATTATTAGCACAGTAGAGTTGAGAGAACGAATTTTGAACATTTTCTAGATCTTTGACCGCACTTCTACTTCTATAGACTTCAATATCAAAATTAAAGTGGGTCATACAAATTATATTCCGCCGCTTGCTATTCGGTTTTCTGAGTATTTTCTCACGATATGCTCGATAATATTACCTATCGAGGGACTGTTGGGATCGATGGTAAGGCTTTTATACAGTTTATATCATCGGATAACTTTTTATACTCTCGCAACAAATGTTGCTAAAGAGAGTATTATAGTTTTGTTTACATAACGGTTGTTTGTAAGACCCAAAACTAAACGAGTTAGATATAGGGTTATATATACCAAAGTGATAAGGGTGAAGAGTGGAGTTCAAATCCGAATGTCTGTCTGTCCGTCCGTCCGTCCGTCTGTGCAAGCTGTAACTTGAGTAAAAATTAAGATATCTTGATGAAACTTGGCACACTTATTTCTTGGCACCATAGGAAGGTTGCTTTCGAAAATGAGCAAAATCGGACCACTGCCACGCCCACAAAATGGCGAAAACCGAAAACACATAAAGTGCCATAACTAAGCCATAAATAAAGCTATGGAAATAAAATTTGGTATGAAGGATCACACTATGGAGGGGCATATTTGGATGTAATTTTTTTGGGGAAGTGGGCGTAGCCCCGCCCCCTACTAAGTTTTATGTACATATCTCGCAAACCAATAGAGCTATATAAACCAAACTTTCTGCAGTCGTTTTTTTAGCCACTTCCTAATACAGTCCAAAAATGGCGTCGCCCACTTATGGGTCAAAAACCATATCTCAGGAACTACTCGACCGATTTCAATGAAACTTGGTTTGTAATAGTTTCCTTCCATCCCAATGATATGTTGTGAAAATAGGCCAAATCGCTTCACAACCACACTTACTTCCCATATACCAGAACTTTGAAGACAATCTAAATCGTTTATTTTACAATATATAAAGTAAGTACTAGTGAAGATATCGGTGCAGAACTTTGCACAAATTCTATGTTAATAGTGTGGCAGCCCCATTCTAAAAATCGCCAAAATCGGACCATAGGTTTTTAAGGCCCCATATATCGAACACGAGGACCTCGCTGCTTCTAACCTAATATTAGGGTTTCAAACTTTCAATGGACTTAATACAATATATGTGACGAATATGTGGGTCAAATTGTGTATTATATAATATAAATAAAGTTAAATAAATAAATTGCGAGAGTATAAAATGTTCGGTTACACCCGAACTTAGCCCTTCCTTACTTGTTTTTAATCTAAATCAGACCTGATAATAATTTTGAAAGTACCATTTGGATATTCTTTACAAAGTGTTCACCAAGAAATATCGAGAAATGGCAACTCTAGCTACAAATGTTTTCAATACATCATGAAAATTAAAAATAAAGTTATATGAGCTCATACCTTAAATGTGATTAGTGCGGTTACATTCTGCTACACTCCGGTATATTATCGAAGTGGAGCACGCACAGCGGTCGATCTTAATTCAATTGTCGCGGACTTTAATTAAGCCTGTTCTCCGACAATGTCTTATTTATGCACACACACACATTCACTTACATAGAAAAGTGCCCGCACTTGTGCTAAATGCGGGCATAAATAAACTTTCAGACAACAACAATGAGGGTGCCGTTAGTTTCAACCGATCACCCATCGTCTGTTGTCAGTCTTCATTATATGGTTGTGTTAGTATTTTTTTAGTCAAGTGCAGTGTTTATTTTTAAAACAGCTGTGTTCTGCAGTCTTTGTGGCAAGCCATGCAGGCGTACGGTACGTTAATTCAATCATTCAACATTACCGCAAAAAGTCATATAGACTTGCCTTACAGAGTTAGCTGGAGTATGCTTGCGCTTGTTACGCACTTCCCACACTCCCATATTTAGTTCAGTTCGTATGCAATGTACCCTGGTACGCAGCCGGTCTGTGTAGATCACCGCCGAATAAGTACAAGAAGTACGGCATGGTGTCTTTTGGACCCCTGCTTAGCGGCATGCCCGCTGTTTGTCGGCTTGTATGTCAACTGCGAATGGTGGGAGGTGGCTCAGTGTCATTCATGCGCTAGAAGACAGCAAAAACAGACTCTTGTACACATGCGAACGAAGTCGTGAGTTCTGTAGAAATTTAGTAACATATGTACAACTTTAATATGTATGTATATATGAATCTATGTTTTTGTAATAGACTGGTCGTACTCGATTATCATACTTTTGAGATTCTTGTTTCTTCAAAGTTATAGCTACAGAGATGTTTCAGTTTCAGTCTCAGTCTTGAGAACGTTGGGCAGTGGAGGAGGAAATGACTTGATCTTTCCAGCTGGTCGTCCTCCATCCAGCTTTCGCGTCCAATAGATTTCACAGTGTTCAGTGAGTATGCCCATTATTGCGGCAGGGTAAACTTTTCTAAGATCAAGTAGCAAGTGGTAGTAGTATTTATTTACCACTTAGTAATAGTAATATTTACCACTTGCATTCCAATCTGAGCCAAAAGGATCTCGCAATCGAGCAGGTTCTGGTTGTTAACCAGCATTTACCTAACTCATGAAAGGTCCACTGATGCAGCGCTAAAACGCGAGAGGACAATGGAGTCCCCACTCGTACCCAGCCTTATATAATAGGAACACGGGTGTACTTTCTTGCGACCTCATCAGCTCTCTAGTTCCTAGCGATTCCGCTGTTACCCGGTTCACAAACAAGTCTGATAGTGAAATAACTTCTATAATGACCTTAGGCACTCCTTAGCTAGCTAGCTTTGAGCACAAATTCAACGAGCGTATTCTAAGTTCTTGATAACAGCCGACCAGTCTAATGCATCAAAAGTTTTACTGACTGTAAAACTCGCTTAATATTATTTTTATTTTTTTTTTTAAATATGTAGACATACATATGTATATAAAATCGTTTTCACACCGCAAAGGTGGCTAAATTACTTCGTTATTAAAATATTATGTGAATATCAATCGTGCATAAATAAATCAATTGACATACTCAACGCACCCATGTATGCACAGACATTTTTAGATCGTGATTAAGAGACATTATACTTATCTGTAATTACCTAATGCGTTGACGATTTAATTGATTTCACAGTTATAATGAACATGTGAAGTCTGTTTTGTACGCCAATATTTAACCATTCCAGCTCGTGGCGCCATTTAAGCTTAAATAACGTTATTGGTACCATATGTATATATATAAGTAAGGTACATACATATGTGGGTTTTAGCACGTCTGGAAGTAATTTCCGTGACTAAATGAATATTTACTACTTTACTATAGTATTTAGCTAAATGTTTGAAATACTAGTACATTTTGTTTTCTAATAATTTGGTTTTTGAGACAGCATTTGTGATATTTTACTGGAACGTCATCGAAATACTAATAACAATAGAGAATTTAAGATATTTGTACATTTCTAACGGTCGTCCGTTAAAAAGTAAAGTCCTCACTCGACGAACAAAAACCAAACTCTACAAGTTGCTCATTATACCCGTCCTGCTCTATGGTGCAGAAGCGTGGACGATGTGAACAATCGATGAGATGGCACTAGGAGTCTTCAAGAGAAAGGTTTTGTGGAAGATTTATGGTTCTTTGAACATTGTAACGTTGAGCTTAATGAGCTCTAGGACGCCTTTGATATAGTTAAGCGAATAAAAGACAGCGGCTACTCTCTGGCTAGGTCATGTGTTCCGTACGGTTGAAAGCACTCCAGCTTTGAAGGTGTTCGATGAAGTACCCGCTGGTGGAGGTCAAAGATGAGAAAGACCTCCACTTCATTGGAAAGACCTGGTGGAGAAGGACCTGGCTGCACTTTATATCACCAATGGGCGCCAAACAAAATGAATGGCGCACGGTTATCAACTCGGCTATAATCGCTTAAGCCGTGTAGGTAAAGAAGATGGCATCCTTTGGTAAATCGATACGCACTTTTCTGCTCCCTTTATCCGCGCTGAAATTTAGTATTAATTAATTGTCTATGACAGTACATATGTTGATACCAGTTGCTTGTTCTATTCGCCACTTTTCCAAGTATATGAGGGCTGCTATATATATTTCTGGCCTAGGCAACACTAAGTGTTGCCAGGTGCAATCTGACATTTCCATTGGAAAGTTTGACATTTTTTAGCATAACATCACTCAGAACGTTTTGTCATTTAATCATGAATTGTTTTATTTACAGGGAATTAAAAAATTCATCTCGGATGGAATGAATTCATCATGAAATGGAATTAACTCGTGAATATTTTCGTGCGATCATTTTTCACAACTTTCGACGTGGATTATCGCGACAAGAGTGCAAGGATGAACTAAAATCTTTGTATGGCTATGAAGCACCATCCTATAGCACTGTGAAAAACTGGTACAACGAATTCAATCGTGGCCGACGCTCGCTCAAAGACGAATTCCGTGAAGGTCGGTCGTCCAAAAACAGCCGTTGTGCCAGAAAACATCGATGCCGTACGTGAACTAATAATGCAAGACCGTCATGTAACATACCTTCAGATAGAGGCATGCCTATGCATTTCTCCCACCAGCATACATTCGATATTACATGAACACCTGGCCGTAAAATAGGTTTGTTCTCGTTGGATCCCTCACAATTTGACAATCGCTCAAAAAAAGGCGCAAAAAAAGTGCTTCGAAAATTGGTTTGAGCGCATGCAAAAATGTATAAATCTTGTTGGAGAATATTTCGAAAAACAATAAAACCATTTTCGTTGATAAATATTCCTATTTTCATTATTAGGCCAGAAATATATATAGCAGCCCTCGTACATATACTAGTTTTGGTGAAAAACTCGCCCCTGCCAATCACCTAGTTGAAGTTTTTGGAAGAATTATTATCATATATCTCGAAAATGAGATCTGATAAATATATAAATACATACGAACTCATTCCGGAGCGAACATTTCACTTTATGCAACAAAAACTTTCTGAACGTCAAGATTGCAAGAAGAGGTATTATTAACTGACCACCCAGATCTTACATGCCAACAAACCTTGGACGATTGACAAGACCTTGAACTAAATTCGTGCCGAAATCTTGGTCTTACCGCTTCATATAATCGACAAAGAAATTGAAAATACAGCAATAAGTTTTCAATAAATGCTGAACCCAATAGAGCTGTTGACTTGATTGATGTTGTATTCGAAAAATAGTAAAAATAAATTGTAAAGAACCAAATGAAATAAAATTAGCTTAAATAAATTTGGGAGAGGCACAAGCTGATACCAAGACCATAGCTATCATAATAATCTGCACTGATATAATTCTCCAATAAAAATAAGCTTATTTAGCTGCAGAAAAAAAGATACCCTCAATAAATACACTTATGTATACACTAATATTGCATTCCTTCTAAAAATAGTTATCAGTTGACACAACAAAAAATCCATACATACAAATATTGTTTTTGTACAACGAAAGATTTACCAAATAAATTCACTACCGAATTACACTGCTCGGGTCTAAAAGCACTAACTGCACACACGCACCAGCTTATTGTAGCACCACTCGTCGCTGCCACCCACAACAAACCATGCAATGGTGAAGACTAAATATAAATATTATTATTGTTGTTGTTGCATATTGAAGAACGCATGAGTTCATTAATTCTTTATTATTGCCGATATTTACTCGTTTAATTTATCGTTGATATGATAACTAAATTGGGCTTTTTATTGCACTGCACACATCCAAAATTTCATAATAAAAAAAACAAACAAACATATAGACGCATTTATCTATATACATAAATACACAGACACAGCTATAGGTGCGCTATCAGCCGGTGATAATCAAATGCACGATATGATTTCAATTAATATTATTATTATTATAATTAATGTTATTGTTGTAAATATTGTATTAATTCATTGTGCACACAGCGGAAGGCAATGGAATATGTGTGTACCCCTTTTTCGATTTAATTTTATTTATAATTCTGCTGCATCGTGTTTTTGTTTTGTTGCGTATTACGCGAGTACACCGGCGGCATTAGTCACCTTGTCGGTTAATCTGGGAGTGTACTGACTTGACACTACGGTGTATGCGTGTATGTATGTATTTTGTACAAGTATGTTGATACAGAAAATTAAGGTAACAATCATTTTTTAATTAAAAATGCCGAGCACGTTGGTTAGATATGCACGACAATGTTATCGTGCACAGTTTTGGGCAGAAAAATTGCAACGCTGAATTTATTTAAGTCGTATATGGAGAACTATTTATGCATTTTCAATATTTTGCAGGGACTAAATAGATTAGCGAGCTTTATATGTATTGATTTCGATTTGTGTTAGAGACTATGAATTTCTAACTAAATAAAAAATGTTTTTTAAATATGACTTTCAAGCAAGCGCAATCGACTGAACATAAACAATAAGTTACACCTTAAGGAGCGTCTATACCAGTGTGACACTTTCAAAAAATCGTTTTTAATTTTACCAAAAATCATAGCTTATTGTATAGGGTATAGTTGGGGAACTTATTTTTTTAGTATCTTCGAAGACAGCACATAACTCCGTTATTTTTCAATATTTTTGCAAAAAAAATCTTAAAAAATAGTCAAAAATATATCTTATTATGTCCAAAAAACTTCGAAACATTCGATCAGGTACTTTCTTTAAAAAAAACTTACGAAAATCGCCTAATTTTCATGAGTTACACAGGTATAGCCCCTTAAGGCTTCACAAAGTTAACGTTAATAACTTGAACCAAAAAATATAATATTTCTAAGAAGCTTCGTTTTTCGAACGAATAATGCGTTATACTTGTACTCGTCGAGTTTAAGGGTTTGCGAGCTGTCATTTATTTTCAATTGTCACTTTATACATATATCTTAATCGATAGGCCTCAGCTATCCTTTTAAGTTTTAAAAACTACTAAAGCTTTTTTAACAAAACTTTCTGGTGTCATTTATTTTAGGCACCTTAGTACACAACTTAATTAAAATGGATGAAATCGTATTATATCCACGCCTACCTGCCATACAAAGGTTATGCTTAAAACTACTAAAAGTATTTTAATTCCGTATGGAAAAACATAAAATCTGCAGTAAGATTGGTATAAAAAATGGACAATGGACATGGCGCCGTTAACATATGCGTCAAAAACCATATCTCAGGAACTACTCGACTAATCTCAAGCTCGGTTCCTAATAATCTCTTTACATCCTAATACTACAGTTGAAAATGGTTTGAATGGTCAAATCGGTTCACAACCACATCTAATTAAAGGACGCAGATAACGAATATAAGGTCTCAGCACTTGTGACCAATTTTCTACCGAATATGTAGGTAAATCTCTCAGATATTCTAAAGAAATTCGGAGGAGCTATTTTCCTGTTTACCTGTGCCCAAAATGGACAAAATCAGGTCAATACTTTCTCTAAACCACATATACCTCGATACGATCGGTTAATATGTGAGATATCTCAGTAACTTTAAGCGAATGTAAGATCTAGGATATAATGTAGCTTGGTGGCGAAAATGAGTAAAAAAGGTTCAAGACCTCCATATATTATATTTAATGATTTTTCGTTATTCTAGTGGACTTTATATATATTTATATAAGGCTTAAATAATAGTCTTCCAAAAACTTCACTGTACATATTCATAAAATAAACGAACCATAACAAAGCAAGTGTTTCTAGCAGCTGAAGACGACGCTTTATATTGTTTTGCTCGTAACTGTATCTCCAAATAATGCTCAGAATATCATGTTTCTTTCCGCATATTAGTAAATCAATAAAGCAGTTTAGCGACGTTGATTTTTTTATGTATACATTTTCTTGACTTGAGAAAGCCCTGAAATAGTTTGAATACATTTGTATATGCCGATTTTTGTATGTTCTCATTCATAAAACATGTACATATTCAAATCTAAATTTTATTACAGATTCTTCCGGGTTTTGTGGTGAGGGAATGACCCAAAATATTTCCCATCTTTGCTAATAACTAATCGGATCCTTATAGATGAAAAATTTTCATCTATTTACAGTATCACTTATTCAATCGAGAGGTCTATGTCATTAATAATTTATCTAATGGTGGCACAAGTTTTTCCAATACTCGTTCTCACCACTTATTGAACTAATGAGAAATTCAAATCCAGGTTCGTCCTTGATTTCATATTATTGTTACTAAGGATTTAGCACTTCATTTCATTTGTAATAACAAAGTTGGATGAAATGACTTTTATTTTTTTCTGCAAAACTCTTGAACTTTCCTAAACGAATATGGCTCGTTCAGAAAGTGCTTGTAAATATAAATGGAACTTAAAATCTTATGTTATGCGAAGAAAAATCGCATAGGAAGTCCTAAGATATGTAAAAATATTCTTCGACGTGGACTATTTGTTTGTTATTCATAGACGGTACTCTAACATAATCATTTGAATGAGTCATAAACGAGATTCCCTCCGTGGATAACAATTATCTGCAAATATTCTTCAAAGCGCATCGTAAACGATATAAAAGTGTAACAAATCGTCGAACAATACTTCAAAATGGTGACTGTATGTATATGATAGTGTTAAGTATGTAGTATTCCAACACAAAAAAATGTGTGGAACTTTGCTCGAAAATTTGAAAACACCTTAGAATACACATCATCCATAGACGGTCTACAAATACAGATTTGACTGATATTTTCATACAATTACAGTTAGTCTGCCTTTGAACTATACCGATCAAACTTATATAACGAATCACTCGCAAGGGGACACATGAGTTTGTTGTATTTACACCCACTAGAATCCATTACTTTAACTACTCACATTAAAAAAAAAATATTTTTTTTTGTGCGGGCGGAACATGTTTCACGGGGTATTACATATATTTTCGTTTATCTAACCATATATAATGCAGGTGACATTGGTAATTTGCTGAATGCTAATTGCAGTCATTTCAGTCACAAACAATGGTTATGAATTAAATGAGTAATTATTGCTTTTTGGCTTTGAAATAGAAAAGTACAAAATATAACTGTTAACAATTAAACAGTAAATTATATAAAAATGCATATCTACATACATATAGACACAAAATCATTGAAAACAATTATTTACAATCAAATAATTGCTTTTTGTTTCTTTCACACCTGATCTAGATTTGCGGTGTGGTTTATTTACTTTTTTTGTTGTATTGAATATACTCTGCGGCACACAACCACCACACTCAACGCTAAATAACACTCACGCTAAATAAATTTTTGAACTGCGAAATGAGGTAAAGTTTATCATTAAATCGATTTTCACACGTGCTTTCAAACTTTTTTTCAAAGATAACATATAAACAACGGTGAATATTTCTCAAATTTAACAGAACAACATTTTCAAAACTGATTTATAGCTTCTACACTTTTGCTGCGCACACTCCAACCGAACGGCCAACCGACAGCGACGCGCGTTATACGATTGTGAAACGTCCGCGCACTTTGGCTGTTCAATGAAAACTTCAGAGCGTTCGGCGGCGAGCGTTTGTTGGGGACTTATTTCGCCGCCGATGGCTGGCATGGAAATGGAGACCTTAGCCAATAATGAGTTGCAAACTTGCAAGTGCCGGTGAATGGAATCGTAAGTACTAGTTGCTTATAAAAGAAAATGCTATTTTTGCCAGTGAACATATATATGTATGGTATATGATAAATCGTTTGAAAACTCATAATCAGACTGAGTTTGAGAGTATTAAGTGGTTAAGTCGTGAGAATATGAGTGACTGTCCTAATGTATTTATAGCCCATTCGAATGTTTCAAGAGTGACTACCGTTATAATTGCAAATCAACACAAATAACTGCATATTGGAGAAGAGAGGAGATTAATTTATTCTCCGTTTGCAATGCAACAAAGTTCTTCCATTGATTCGACACAAGGGTTGATCTGGATTCACACCATTAAAGTGGTATAGTCGCTTGCATTCTACCTCTACGTCATATTATGCCAGTTCATTTGACTTATACCGGTTATTTGCTTGATTTGCTTCACTCACAATTTAGATATATTAGGTCGCTGGAGGGTAAAAAAACGGACAATATGAGGATTCTAGTGACGACCGTATAAATGCAAGTACCAAAGGATTTAACCTCTAAATAAGTATTCAAAAGTTTTCTCTGGGGTCAGAAAAAATATATGAGGTAAAGTTTCACGTGTAGATCGTCTTTCTTTTCTAAAACTGCTAACACTTACCGATCTTTAACAGGTTTAGATCGGCGAAATAACAGCCCTTGGTCGGATAAAATCCGAGTCAATTCCGGTATCGGTATCTTCATCATCCTCTGTTGTAGTAAGCTTGAGACGCAGTTTTCCTTTGAACAACAAGCCTTTGCTGTTTTTTCACATTACTTATAGAGTCATTGGAAAGTTCATTCAGCTTTTGGTTCCATATTATACCACTCTCAACGTCTAAAGATCTAAAAAGCATTTTTTAAACTAGTACATCTATCATCTCAAGATGTGGGTCATCGCATGTTACCTTTGTTTTCAGCTCTGCGTCAAATATTCGGACATGTCTAATGACGGACTAAAAGGGAGTATATTTTGTATGAAGATCGGGTGTGCTGATTCTTAATTGCTTACTATTAATTAGTTTGTGATAGTCGTTAGTCTTCTTCTTCAAATCTTTATTGGATTTCAAGGCTCATATATTTTCTTGTATTTTCGTGACTTCCAAGATAACCGAAAATGTCTACTGCTTCAAAATATGATAAAAGATTATACCGATGAGATTTAGTTCCGCTGTTCATATTTCCGCTAAAATCAAATTAGAAACGGTTACTCCAAGGGTTGACTACGTCTACTTCTTCTTCTTGACTGGCGTAGTCACCGCTTACGCGGTTATAGCCGAGTCCACAACAGCGCGCCACGCATCTCTCCTTTTGGCAGTTAGGCGCCAATTGGTAATACCAAGTGAAGACAGGTCCTTCCCCATCTGGTCCTTCCATAGGAGTGGAGGTCTCCCTCTTCCTCGGCTTCCACCAGCGGGTACTGCATCGAAAACTTTCTACTTTAAAACTGACTACGCCTACATTGAGAGTAAATTGTGGTTTTCTGGACGTTTAGAAGTAGGACTATAATCGTTCATAATACCCTCGGTAAAGAAATTGTGTGTCAAGCTTGCCTTACGAAATTTCTTAAATTTTCATACGAAATGTCTATATTTTTAACATGAAATACACATATAATAATAGGCGTGTTTTATTTGACCAGCAAATTAAGCTATTAGCTTATTTTGTATGGAAGACTTAGCCAACATAATTATGTTGGCTTGTCATAAGCTATCATAGCTTGTATATTGAACTAGATGCATTGCCAGTTCATCACTTTTTTTCATTCACAATAGTTTGGTTCTTTCTATAAAAAAGTAGTTGGCAATAGCGAGAAATCCCATTTTGACATATAAAAATGTAAACAAACAAAAATTTTAAATTCTATCGAACTTTATCCATATTTATTTTGACCATCCCGGATCGAATAATGCTTGTAGATTCCTTAAAAATCAGAATATTATAGAAAAGCGGTAAACAAAAGGAAATTTGATTTATAAATTCAACTTTTTTTTTCAAATAAATTACATTTCAGCTGAGAGTTCGGGGCCGCATTGCCAACACAATTCATTTTTAAGCGAAGATATGAAATAAGCTAAATCCGTTTTATTTGTCCATGATTTAGCTATTAGCTTGTGGTGGTCAAATAAAACACGCCTAATATATGCAAAGTAGATTCTCTGTTTTATATGTAAAGTTTATGAAATTTGTATGTAAACAAACATGTGTTGGCAACGCGGCGGCAGCAGAGTATCAACACTGTAATCAGCTGAGTAGAGATGAACGAATCAAACAAACAGAACTAAACATAAACAAAAATTTTGCGCAAAATTTCAACAATTTAAATGTTATTTCGGCATTGTTGACAAAATGATATATAAAATAAAAAAAATTAATTAAACTGCCCTATACGTGATAATTAATAATAAGACAGTGTATGTGATGAGATATTCCGATATTGTGAAATAACTGAAACTGCCTCATAATTCTAATACAATCGCCAAACGCATCGATATAAGAATAAGTTAAACTTAATATCAGTAAATAACAATATGCATAAAAAAATTATTTTATGTAAAATAGCGGTGGAGCTCAATAATACAGCGCAGCAGTTCAAAGAGTACACAAGAACTACATTGAATAGTTTTGAATGGAATGACAAAAAATGGAAAATGCTCTTTCCATTTCCCTCGGATATGCTTGAAAATCTGGATACACAATTGCATCATGCAATAGAAATAGAAGAGTTTAACGACAAAAATACGGAGGAAAAATTCCTAACTGTTACTTATCATAATAATAGAGCTACGCCTACATTGGAAGAGCAGTATATTCTATCAAATGTTTTCAAAAATTATAAGTCGCCAATAGGATTTACAACAGACACAGCTAATTTTACAGAAGACAATGAAGCTTCTGATAGTAAGCGTAATTTGTTGCAAGAATATGTCACTACAGCACTCTATGATGCGCTCTATCAAAAACATTATGAATCAAATAATACCTCCAAACAAAAACTGCCAATGCTACCCGATTGCTTTCGTCCAAAATTATGCGATTACCAGGCGCGTACAGTACATTGGCTATTACAGCGCGAAATAAAAGACTCGCGGTTTCCTAATTATTATACAAAACTCCAGGCACGCGATGGTGAAACAACAGTTTACAAGCATTTATTAAGTTGGCATATACAAGAGTCTGAACCAGCGCCAATTGAAATGCCACTTGGTGGTATACTTGCCGACGAAATGGGTTTAGGCAAAACGGTAGAGATGTTGGCGCTTATAGTATTAAACCAGCGCGTATTTTTACAAGAGCCTTCACGTGTAGAGCATGTATCCAGGGATGAGCCGGAAGAAAAACGCAAACGTCGTTCAACTAACTTATTTTGTATTTGTAATAAGAAAACAATGTCCAAATTACGTACATGTGAACGCTGTAAATACCAACAACATATCAATTGTGTTAATCGTTTCGATTTAGAAGGCATTGAGGAAAGTCACTACTTATGTCCCAGTTGTTGGTATATAACAACAAAAAACGCATTGCTACAAGCTGCCACCACTTTCATTGTAACACCAAACACAATTAAAACACAGTGGTTAGCTGAAATAAATAGACACATTAGACCGACGCTTAAAGTTTTCGATTACAATGAATTCGCGGCAGCCAATTGGATTAGCCCACAACAGTTGGCTACTTACGATGTGGTGCTAACCGATTACAGTGTGTTGCGCCGTGAGATTTATCACACCAGTGCTTATGTGTCCGAGCGTGTGACACGAAATGAGCAACGTTCAATGCGCCGGCTATCGCCATTACTTATGGTGGAGTGGTGGCGCGTATGCCTTGATGAAGCACAAATGGTCGAATCAAATGCTTCGAATGTGGCCGCCATGGTACGACAATTACCAGGTGAAACAACACAAAATAGTTTAATTATTTGCATTTATTTAATTTTTTTTTTCGAAATTAACAGCTATAAACCGTTGGGCCGTTACTGGTACACCCATACATCGTAGCATTGATGATTTGCGCGGTTTATTGGAATTCATTGGTTTCAATGAGCCCTTGACGCCAACAAGCGCTTGGAAAACATTAATAGATGATTTTGTTATGCGTCAAAATGCTGCAGGCGAATGCGTTAAAGCCGAGCTGACACTTGTCGATGTGTTGCAACGTTGCATGTGGCGCACATGTAAATCTAAGGTCGATGCAGAACTACAAATACCACCACAAACAGAGCAGGTGCATCGCATACGCTTGAGTAATTTGGAGAAATTATTTTACAACGAACAGCATGCGTTGTGTGAGAGCAGCTTCCAACATGTGCTGCATAAACATTTGGGTAGTGCTGAAGGCATATTAAAGATCTCGCCGAAAATAATGAAAATTGTAAGTGTGTTGGTTACAAATATAACTGTTTTTATATTGTTTTTTTGACAGATTTTGCAACCGCTTTTGAAGATACGTCAATCATGCATTATACCAGTTGTAAACACGGGCAGCGGACAACATAAAGGCTCCTCAAATGTGCAGCAAAAGCAATTTCTGCAGCCAAAGGACTTACACGCGCATCTCAAATCCACTAATGAGCTTGAGTGTAAGTCCGAATTGCGCACGATGGCTTCATCGTACAATGGTAAGTATGAAGATGAAATAATACCAGTTAAGATTATAAAAAAAAAATTATTAATTATTTAAATTTAAAGGTATGGCCGCAATATATTTTATAAAAGGAAATTATGAACAGGCGATCAAACACTATGAAAGTGTGTTGCGTTTGGCGCGTGACTATAAGGATATAAATATTACGTAAGCTAATATACTTATATAATATTTTGAATTTTATAATTGTAAATTAATACAACTTCTCACCATACAGTGTAGACAGTTTGCTGCAAATTCACGCATTGCACAACATACAACAAGCCTGTTACATCTCTCCCTCCAATGTCAAACAACTACCAGCCGACGTGCTGTCCAAATACGAGGAGGAATGCAATGCTTTAGAGTGGAAATATCTGGAACCCTATGCGAATACAATGATGACGTTGCAGACGACTTGTAGCACTGCTGCAGATACGCTTCAGAAATTAGAAACGAACCTCGAAGCACCACTATTAGAATTTACCAATTTGCTTGCCGATAAAATTAGCGAGCAAAAGGAAGAGTTTGCGATCGCTTTGTTGAATCGTTTTCACGATGAATTTGGCACCGCTTTTGGCGGCGGCCCAAAGTTGGAGCAATTGCAAAGCATATCGGGCATGTTGTACATACTGGTTATGTGGTATCAAAAAGTGGAGGCGGCGCAAAAGCATTTGAATGAGGAGTTTGAGAATTTGAAATTTTACACAATGCACGTAACGGTGCGGTCGAAAAACACACCCGCCATTTGGCGTGATATGACTAAATTTATACGCAGTGTCTACGATTGTCATCTCAGTGAAATATTAGTGAGTAAAAAAGTGTTTGCGCAAGCTATTGTACTAAGTAAAAATGTATATTTATAATTTTCCAAAATACACAGGACGATAACAAGGAACGTGAGAAAGAGAAAGCGAAGTTAAAGCCGAAGAAATCGAAACAAAGTTTGTGCAAGCTTTGTCAAATACGTGACGCGCTGAATGATTACGAATGTTTGCTATTCAATAAGGTCGTTGATGAAGCCACGAACATGACTGAGGGTTTGGAAAATCCTTCTTTCGAAGTAGCGTTAATCAAAGGTTATTATTTTTGTCTAAAAATTGTGTAAGTGTTGTTTAATATATTTTCTATTCCTGCTTTTCACAGTATTATTCGGCTTTGTACGCACGAAAACTTCTTTCCTGTGCTACTCACAACAAATCGACAAGCATTGGGAAGCCATTGAATGCCGTCAGCAGCTTTGTAAGAAGCTCATCAAATATTGGATCGAAATTGAATACACAGTAAAGGCGTACGATGAATTGGATATGTGTAAAATGCGTATTGCTCTCGCAGAAAATGAGGAGGAGAAGACACATTTCAAATTGCTGGATTATGAGGTTATTAGATTTGTTTTTTATTTTTATATTTTAAAATTTTGAGGTTATGAACTCTATTTTTTGATGCTTTTTTTACTTTTATTTTCTTTCTTATTTTAAAATGTTGATGTATGAACTCTATTTTTTAATTCATTTTATAACTTTTCTTTTATTCATTTCTATTTTTTAATTTTTGAGATTTGTTTTATAATCTATTTTATTATTTATATAATATATTATTTTTATATTTTAAATTTTGATGTTATGAGTTTTATTTTTAATAAATTTTAACTTTTTACCTTTATATGTTTCACTTCCTTTTTGCATGTTTAAGGTCTTCGATCTTCCTTATATATTTTTAAAATTATTGAATAAAAAATGTATATATAAATATAGTTGGGAATAGACATTTCTTATCAAAATCTCATTGTTACCGCAGCTGGACGATACTTTTGTAGAGCAGCAAATGAATCTTCACAATGCACAGCGACAATTTGCCATGAAACTAGCGCGTCTCAAGTATATCACACATTTGGAAGCAGATGCAGATACTGGGCCATGTCCAATTTGTCAATCTGAAGATGAAAATCGGGTAAGTTAGTTTGTAGTTTTTACAAAAAAATCACTTTTTTCGCTTTCCATTTACATATTTATATAAATTGCAATTTCCAGTATGCTGTATTGGAGTGTGGACACAATATTTGCCTCTTTTGTTTGCGCACCATACGTCAATATAATGCACATCAAAAGCTATGTTGCCCGATTTGCCGCAATCAACAGAGTTCAGAGAAGTAAGACTATATATATTTCTAACTATCATTAACTATATATATACATTTACCATCAATTAGAATTTATTACGTCACACGCACGGTCACAATCTCTGCGGAAACCAATATACAAGTCGTCGGCGATTATTCTTCCAAAATTACCTACATCGTACGCTTGATATTACAGCTGCAACGGGCACACGCTAAAGACGTGCAACCTTTAAAGATTTTAGTATTTTCACAATGGAAAGAAATACTGCATCCTATCTCTATGGCTTTAACGCAGAATGGCATACGCCATCGGCACAACTTGACTCCGCGCACCATAGACGAATTTAAGGTAGTATGTCTTTGTTTATTTGTTGTCTCTATTTATTATCAGACTTCTACAATTTCCTTTAGAATCCACAATTAGGCGTCACTTGTTTGCTGATGCCCTTGCACAAAGGCTGCAATGGCTTAAACCTTATAGAGGCTACACATGTATTTCTTGTCGAACCCATACTTAATCCTGGCGAAGAAGCGCAGGCCATTGGACGTGTGCATCGTTTCGGGCAGACGAGGTAGTTGTCCAAATATAATAAAATTACAAAATGTTGCAACTTTTAATTTATTCGATGCAGATCAACTACCGTACATCGTTTTATTGTTTGTAATACGATCGAGGAGAATATATTCAATGTGGTGAATGCTGGTAAACAAACTCAAGCGAATTGGGAATTCAAGCAAATGTCAGTGGAGAGCTTGCGGAATCTCTTTTATTTAGAAAATGACGTTAGCGAGGAGTATGTACCTAACGTAACGGAACCAATTGATGTTACGTAGTTATAAGGAGAACATTCCGAAACAATATCTGTTCGCATATAAAACATCGAAAATTCGATTTTCGAAAATACTGTAGAATTTTGATTCTTATACCGTTACTGGTTTCGTAAATATTTGTTAATACGAATTTGACGTACAAAAATTAGCTTGGAGTATGTGAGAACACAGCTCATCAACTATACGAATTATAGGATATACAAAATACAAGTGCGGAAAACCCCAAAAAAGCTGAAGAAGCTCGCTGTAAGCCCGTCACTAAATTATTTGTATTAACTGTATACTACAGTTATTCAGTATTTCTTTGTATAATATGTATACATTGAGTATACATTATTTTTACTACCAATAAATTTCATAATAAAATATATTTATATACTTATATATAAAACTTTGAAGTAGTAGATAGTTTCGTATATTTGGGAACCAGCATCAACAACACGAACAATGTTAGCCTCGAAATCCAGCGCAGAATCAGTCTTGCCAACAGGCGCTACTTTGGACTGAGTAGGCAATTGAACAGTAAAGTCCTCTCTCGACGAACCAAAAGCAAACTCTACAAGTCGTTTATCATTCCCGTCCTGCTTTATGGTGCAGATTCGGCTATAACCGGCTAAACGGTTGCAACGCCAATCACTTACATACATACATATATGTAGATATGATTCCTAGGATTATTGAAGAAAATATTAAAAAAGCACAGAAGTGAGAGTTTGCTGGGGTTTAAAAGCAAGGGTAATATGCAAGCTTTTGATTTTGTTTTCGAAAAATATGTTTTGATATATATGTATCCTTTAGGTGACCAAAGTTCGAACTTCGAAAAACAAATATATATATCGAAAAATACTGGACACCTATAGTATCTGTTCCTGTAATTAGGATTTTGGAGGCTAACTATGAGAATCCGAAAATGCAATTTTTTTTTAATTATGTCTAATCACCCAGAAAAAACGATTTTCACGTATGGTGTAATTATAATTTAAAAATATTTAACTCGTCATGTATCTGTTAGCAAAATCTGTAACGAATAATGAATTATTTTCTAAGTAACCATGCACCCATTATGAAATCAACCCAAGTAAGCCAGCACAAATGAAACTCACCACACACTGTGATACTTGTATTTGCAAGCTTCGTAATTTGCGTGACGATTCTCAAATGCAAAGAACCGTGAAAAACTAATTCGATTTAATTTCTCAATGAAAATTTGTGCAAAAATGTTGTGAATTTAGCAAGACCGATGCAGTTGCTTTGAAAAACGCATGAATTTTATGCATTAATTAAGTGAATATTAGTTCTGGAAACATACATATATATACTTTTGGCGCAAACGTAGCGCTTTGTGATGCTCCCCTGAAGTACATATTGCAGCAAAAATTACACACAAGCAAACAAATAATAAAATGGCATTGACCATAGTGAAATATCGTAAACCTGGGGCGGGTGAAACTAGCACAGCCGCTGCACCAACTCCAGCAATACTGATTAAAAGTAAATTGCAGTCACAACAGCAACAACAAATTGAAAAGGTAAATTTGTTGATTTCCAATCAGAAAATGCAGAATAGAATGCGCACATCCATATGCATACAACCGGGTGCTAACAAACGTATTTTGGATTGTGGAAGTGATTGCGCATTCGACATTAGTAACTTTTTGTGTGTTTTCTATTTCTGTAAGTGGCTAAAAAAAGATTTCGTGATTTAGCATATTTGTGAAAAAAGTTGCTATTTTTAAAAAGATAAACCAGCGAAGCCCTTAGTAGAATTCGCTGCATTCGGTTTGAAACTTTGCTATCTCAAAATTATTTTTCTGCCAGGGTTAACTAGTTACTTTTACATTAGTTTTATTCTTTTTCTTAAAAAATCATTTATTTAGTTTTGTGTTAATTGCTTTGTTGTTTTAAATAATTTTATAAACCACAGACATAATGGACTATAAATATCCTAAATTTAGATATGTGTGAGCACAATTAATATCGACAGTTATAAGAAAGTATGTGGTTTCAAAGAAGTCATATTAAAGTATTAATTTCTTTTTTGTCTATAGTATATTCCGATCTATAGAAACCATTATTTCCCCTAACAATAAGATTTTCTTTTTTGGTAGCAACAATAAATGCTATTTTTTAATTTAAAACTTAGTCTCATATTAAATATGAAGCTTTTTAGAATTACGAGTCATTTTATTCATCTTACGCATATTTGAATCTTGAAATGTTAATGGTATTGCAGCAAAATTCATTAATTTTTCTCTTACAATTTACTTAAACTAAAATATTTTGGTTTATCACTTTTATCAGTCGACGAAATGTGATTTTTAGAATTTTTAGTTTTTTTTTGTATTTTAGGAGAAATGTGGCAGCACTGACTCATATCTCCACGTTGTGCTATACTTTTTTCTTTTTCTATTAGAAAGAGACAGAGAGAGTGCTAATTTAAGCATTAAATTTAATTCACAAAATTTTTGGACAACGCGCTGCATTTTCATTTCTTCAGGTTTGTGGTGATTTTCAAGTGTTTGTGATAAAACTATTCGTCAAATAATTTCACAATATATAGGTGACAATATTAAATCATATTTTTGTTATTGTTGAAAGTGTACATATGTGCTGTAGCAACTAAAGAATTATTTAGAAAGCTGTAACATGTTGTAGCCGCGCTTTTGTCAGTGGCAAGGCCACAGCAGCAAAAATGTGGAAATGTTTGGGAAAACAGATAACATATAATATATAAATAGTCTATACATGATAAAATAAAATTGAATATAAATTCCGTAGCTAATTTGTTTTATTTCTTTAAATAGAAACCTATAATAAAATTGGGAACTGGTACAAATTTAATCATAAATAAAATACCTGCTACAATAAAGCCTGCCGTGATGAAGCGCAGCAGCTCCTCAATAATTGGTATGTATGCTAGCTAATATTTATAAATACTTACTAATTTGTTCTTTTAATTACTTACAGAACCTGCTTTTAAATCAACCAAATATTCACTGCAAACAATTGCCAGTGCTGGTACACCGCTAACGAGTTTTCAATGGCAACAGACCATAGGGGGTCCGGGTGGTACAACCATTACCACAACTCCAACCAAAAAGCAACATATTGGCGCTACGATCAGCTCACTACCGCCCAGCACAATTATACAAGCAAGCGGTGTTGGTACGGCTAACAGCACAAATGGTGGAATTGGTACAACGATTACGCCAACGGGAAATGCAACCACATTCAATGCCGTCACCACACAAGGCAATACAGTACAAGTGCGACGTCCAACAATTGTTATAAAACGTGAATTACCTAAGCGTACCATACGCAGTGTAACGCTTGAGTTGATCGAAAAGAATCCCTATGTGCATTTGGGTGTTTTCGAAAATCGTTTGCCGCTGATAAAGAATCTGCTTTGTAACACTGCTAATGTAACCGTGCTCGACTGTTATTTGACTTTAAAGAAGTTGCGTCAGAATGAAGAATTCTCGCTACTAGCGGAATACTTTGAGTTGAGTGAAGGCGAAGTGCAGCAGATATTTGCGCGCACTGTTGTTAAATTGTCGCGTTTTATGCGTCTTTTGGTGCGTTGGCCTGAGAGCAAACGGTATTATGATCGTCATAAAAATTTGCCTTTTGCCTTCCGTTCGAGTTTGTCACATGTACAGTCGTTGATTGAATGTGTCGAGACAGATATGCAACGCCAAATGCAAAATGATTGTAACAATTACAAATTCATTTTCAGCATTACACCAAATGGTGAGTTCATTAAATATTATTAAAAACAGCAGTAATTTATACGACATTTCGTTTTTTACAACAGGCATTATTTCGTATATTTCGGAAGCTTTTGTTGGTCATCACGACGATATAACGGTATTCAATGCATCTAACTTTCAAGATGTAATACCAAAATACCTTTCCTTGGTCGCCGATCCTGGCAAAGCAGTACGTCGCAAGCGAAAACCTAAACATGCCTCAATCAGCAATTCATTGCCATCAAGCGGCAATGCCGAAACTGATTCCACCACCGATTCGGCAGATGAATCAGCGGACGATATTGAAGTGGATGATAGTGAAGACAGTCAAACGCTTAGCCGTTATGCGGCATCACGTGTAGCCGCCGAATTGGCCTCCCACCAAACAATGAATATTGTAAAGAGCGAATTGACATCGCGCAAAGTAAAAGACTTCAGCATTCCGACTATGCGTGTGCGTGAACCGGTCTGTCGACAACAAATACGCCATATGATCTACACACTGCGTGAATTTAAACTATTACAACCGTATGCCATACAGGAGCCAATCATTTTCCAATATCTCAATGAGATATTAACCGTAGCATCGGCGCTCACAAATATGCAGCGGTAGAAGTGTGGTGGCTAAGACATATTTACGCGTAATTGGCATGTAGTTAGGATAAAGCAAATGAAAAGCAAAGTAGGAAAGAAAGACGCAGATTACAAGCGTGTGCAGTTGTAAGTTTGCTGTGACACGCTTCTGAATTTACGCTTAAACAATTGACGAGTAGTTTGTCGACTAGCATGCTTTGTTGGCTAAGGGAATTTTGGCGGCGTGGGCAAGTTGTATCGTGCGCTTCATAAAAAAATAAAAACAAAATATTCCATTTGCCTTGCATCCGTGCAACTCAACGACAATACCAACTACTCAATTCAACTAAGTAATAAAACAAACGGTTGTTTATGGGTACATAGTTTTAAGATTTCTAGTTTATAAACATTTTAATTTGGCGCATGTGCAACGAAAGTTTGCTATCTCATTTATAATGGAATTTATGTTTGCAAACAAATTGAAGAAAATAGCAAAATAAATAAATTTCAATCGCGCACAATTGCTTGGCACAGCAGCACTTTCGTATTTATCAAAGCACCAACCAAAATGAGCAATAGCAACGGCGGTAGAAAATATATTACATATGTACATATGTATAACAACAAATTATATCTATAAAATATTAATGAAACTAGTAAGCAAGTGTAAACGAGTAGTGCGTCAAAATTCAATATGTGTGCAATACTTACTACTGCTTTATTGCTTTAGGTGCGCACCAGCATATCAGCACGTTTTTTTGCATTGTTAGTGATAGAAAAATAGATTTTGTATTAAGAAATTCTCACGCATGCTGAGAAAATTGTATATATAAAAAAATGTAAGCATCATTTGCATATTATAAACTTATCAAATTTGTATATAACTTATACATACATTGATTAACAATAATTTCCGAAGTTCGCCGTTTTTTTAAACTTTGAATAAAATAAAAAAAATTAATAAAAAAAAAATGAAATGCTGATGGTGTGCTATAACGCCAGTATCGGACACATATTGAGTTTTTTCCCCCCCAAATGAGCGTGTGATCCGCACATTGTAATCATTGTCTTATTTTTTCCGAAACTAAAAAATAAATTTATTAAAAAATCTTTAAAAAAAAGTATTATTATTAAATATTTCGAGTAGTTCAAATGCTGCTTTTATTCATGTTTATTTTTGTTATATTGTGTTGAACTAAAATTATTAATTTTATTATTAAAATTTTATTTTTTTAATTAATTTATTTCTTAATTAATTTAATTTTTTTTACTAATTTAATTTATCTCTTTTATTAATTTTTTTATTAATTTAATTTATCTCTTTTTTATTAATGTATTTTATTTTTTTATATTTATTCTGTTGTTATTATTTTTATTAATTTATTTTAATTTTTTAAATTCTGTTTTTATTATTATTTTTATTAATTTAATTTATTAATTTAAATAATTTATTTTTATTAATTTCGTTGATTTTTTTTTTGTCAATTTAATTAATTTTTTTATTAATTTAATTTTTTTATATTAATTTATTTTTTTTATTAATTTATTTTAATTATTATTTATTTATTTAATTTTATTTTATTTTTTATTAAAATTTGATTGAATATTTTTTGATTAATTAATTTAATTTTTATAATAATCTATTTAAATTTTTTATTAATTTAAT
The DNA here is from genome assembly GCF_028554725.1 of Zeugodacus cucurbitae. Lineage (NCBI taxonomy): Eukaryota > Metazoa > Arthropoda > Insecta > Diptera > Tephritidae > Zeugodacus > Zeugodacus cucurbitae. Next base: position 16,240,446 of record NC_071671.1, read on the forward strand.
TCAATATTTTTTTAAATTAAATTTAATTATTTTTAGTTTTACCTTCATTTAATTTTTTTATTATTAAAACAGTTTCATCGTATTATTTTCATACTTTTACAACTTTTACATTAAACTTATTTTTATTATTATAATTACACTTAGCGTATATTTTTATTGTTATTATTATTTTTAATTTAAACCACTTTTATTTTTTATCTAAACTTCTTTTTATACCACAACACAATAATCCTCCTTCACTTTACTGCATTTTCAGCTATCCTGCCATAACCCACTATCCACTATAACAATACTAAAAACAACAACAACATCATAAAAATTCACCTCATTATGCGAAAGTTTTTGCTACTCACCACCACTTAATGCTAATTTGCCCAACAGTAAAGTTATGACTTAATAAGCAACTTGCAACAGAGTGAAATTTGTTGCTGTTGTTTGGTGTGCTGTACGATTTATGTGAGTTGTTGTCGACATTAATTTCTCACTTTTACCATTTAGTAGTTAACATGGCTTTGTAGTCATTAGTTGTTTATGCAATTTTGTATAATCGTGTAATAATTATTGAATTTACAAAGTTTAAGTTGCGCTGAATTGGGGTTTCTTTTAATTCAGCGCATATTCATTTACAACAACGATACGGTACATCAATTTAGCTCCTCTTTTCCAACGTAGCATGAATTCAGCGATTCAGGAACTAATTCAGCGGCTGCATTATGAAATCTATTAACAATTCATCTATAAAACGGTAAATTCAGGGCCTAAGACATCGCTAAATTGACATCAAGCCTATAATATTTATTAATTCTAACTTATATAGTGAGCTGAATACTATTTTGCTTCATTGAAAATTGAATTTAGCTTGAAAAAATTATAATTCAGCTGCGAAAAATTAAAAAAATATGTACCTTTGTACTGTATACAGTCAATTAATTTAATTCAGCTCATCAAAATTGCGATTCAGCTTAATAAAGTTTTAAATCAGCAACATTCTATTAATGGCATTTATACCAGTAAACTACATTAATTAAGAAAATTGAATTCAGCTTAATAAAAAACCAATTCAGTTGGGTTAAATTCAATTCAGCTTCTTAAAATTTTAATCCAGCGGCATAAGATTAAAAGCATTTACACAAGTGAACTGCATTCATTAATCAAATTCTAATTCAGCTTAAAACATTCAATTCAGCTACGTTAAATCCAATTCAGCGGCATAAGATTAAAAGCATTTACTTATGTAAACTGCAGTCATTAATAAAATTCCAATTCGTGTTAATAAAATTGCAATTCAACTTCAAAATTCAATTCAGCTGCGTTAAATCCTATGCAGTTTAATAAACTTTAAGTCAGCGGCATAAGATTAAAAGCATTTACACCAGTAAAATGCATACATTAAGCAAATTTAATTCAGCTCAATAAAATTCCAATTCAGCCGCATTAAATGCAATTCAGCAATTAAAATTTTAATTAGTGCGTGCAATTTAATATTTCCATACTTCGCATTTTTAATAGACACTCTAATCTAATGCACTTCATAACGTTTTCTTATCCGATTACAATCTTTTCCATAATTACTCTGGTTTTTATATGCCCTCATTTGCTTCACTTGCGTAATTACTGCAATACTGCAATTTTACGCAAGTATTTATCTCCAATAAGTATTGTTTTTGTTCTACTATAATCTAAACAAGTGCTTCGGCCCCAACTGTTGGTCATCATTAGGCGTCAGCCGGTGGTTTGCATTACCTTACACGCACACACCCATATGCTCCCCTAAGATAAGTACATTTGTCTGTTTGTATGTATTTGCTTTTTTTTGCATGCATTTAGGTAAATATGCGGTCCGTTTGCAAATAGCCAGCGAGCGAGTATCTGGAAAACTTTTCGAAACTAATTAAAACGATAAGAAGTTGAGGAAAAAAATAAATTGTGTAAAAAGGGAATCGTTTACTGCTTCCTTGGTCAGCGCTAAAAGTTGGGAATTTTTTTTTGTATATAACTTTTCTATGCTGAGAGTCCTTAACGATGTATATATACGTATATATATCACCGAGTTGTTGACCGAATGTGCGAGTTCTAAATCGCTTGGAATGAAGTTATTAGAAACTTAAGGTGGAAAATTGTTAATTTAAATGATTATGGTTTTCAACTATAGCGAAGTGTATCTCAGGGTAGTGAAGAGATTATTGATATCTGTGCTAATATACATATGTATGATCGAAGTGTTTCTTTCTGTTCTCACATAAGTAGATATGGTACAAATATTTCACCATTCTTGTTAGTGTAAGGGATACCGTCCTGAATATGGAGATCAAGAAGGATGACACGAGTATCCTCATCGGTGATCACATCTTTGCTAAGATCATTGCTGACTCTAAGATTGGCTGTTCGTTCAATGTTGTTTATTTTGCTATACTGGAGTCGACAGTGAAAATAGAATGAAAACCGTAAACCTGGTAAATGTAGAGAACTTTATAAACGTCGCAGGGATTCGATCTGAAGCAATAGCTTCCGTCATTTAGAAGGAAAGCTTAGCCTATAAACCAATGAATGGGAATAAATTCGAGGGAAACTCAAGATGCAAAGCTGTAAGGCTTATAATACAGGCTAATGACAAAACGAAATGAGTCTGCTACGTAAGTTTGAATATAGAAATTGTCCTCGGACTTCCCAAGTAAAGCGAGTACCAAGATCTCCCCATGACAATCGAGCCTATGTAACCGGAATAGACTCGAATTTTTACCCAACAGAAATTATTTGCCGCTACTATGACAATAACTGAATCCGAACAACTACATAAGTAGAGATTTTGAAGAAAGTCTGAAGAAAGACATCGTCTTCAAAATACATGGACCTGGTACCAAGTTCTGTAGTTAGTATTTAAGTAGTCAGCAGCAATTAACGGAAATCTAGAATGAAGTAAGATTGTGAAACTTTTGCCAGAATTGAAACGAACTGTTCAACTTCCACAGTAATACTAAACATAGTCGTCCACTTATTTCCGGCATGACTCCACGAACCAGTGTATTTTTCTTTCAAAAGCTCCCCAAAAAAGTAACCGTTCCTTAATTACGCTTAATAGAAATGAACAAATACCTGAGTTCAACTCCTCCACTGAACTCCAGTTATTGGCTTAAACCGTAACAACAGAGAAGTTTGCTACACACACTCAATCAATTTCACAAGCCTGGAAAAAGATGCGAAGCCCATGGGTCTGCTAATGGACCAGGACAAGTAGAAAGACCTCCTGTCATCAAACAAAGGATTATTATCTTACAAAACCAAAAACAAAGTTTTATAAGTCATTCATCATACCCGTCCTGATATATGTAAGTGCGGATGCATGGACGATGACTACAACGATGAGCACTTATTAGGAGCGTATGGGAGAAAAGTTCCGGAGGATTTTTGACCCTTTAAGCGTGGGCGAAGGTTAGTACCAGATTCGACGTAGTGACGAGCTGTATCCGGCTGCACTGGCTTGGGTATATCGCCGAATGGAAGTATATACTCCAGCACGTAAAATGTACGATCCGGTGCCGCCTAGCAACTGACGAGGAAAAGGACGATCTAAGCTCAGGTGGATGTAGATCTGAGGAAACTTGAAATCTCCAACTTGAATGCAGAGGCGACTGGCTTATTGAAGCGGTCAAAACCGACACCGATTGTAGTGTCAACTTGACGATGATGTGTTCAACTCCTTTTTCAGCATGGCATGCAGATACTATATTGTAAAATTTAAATATGAAAAATATTGTTAATTGCTTTTCATTAAAAAAATTCTGCACTCATTCGTTTTATGAATTTCATGTACAGCATTCATAATCCAGTTTGGACGCAAGCTTTGGCTATCTTCATGTGCATCTGTCGCCAAACACACGTATTGTATGTACTTGTCCCCACACACTCTTACATTCATAAGCGATTTCGGCGTCGTATAGACCGGAATTCCGCGTGTACACTTATTGTTCTTCGCACTTCATCTTCGGTTGTTGTTGTTCAGGTTGCCACTCCATTCTGTAGGGTTGAAGGACATGCAGTTTCATTGATTTGCACTGGCTGTATTGAGAGATATTGAGTCATGTGACTGTTGGTAACATACATATGTACATATATGTATATATATATTATATCTATAGGCATGTACAAATAAATAAATATATGTATTCGGTTAAGTCCCCATTGTAACTGTTTATCGCGTAGGTAATTTCCGTGCGAATGATTTTGAATGTATGTATATAACTGAGGTGGGAGGTGAATCTCAAAATACGAAAACGTTCCGATAAATACTACTTTAAGTAAAGAGAATTTACACGATTCCAACTTGGGTTCCGGTCACCGCGGAAACGCTGGAAACTGCAGAGCGGACCAGCTTGCAATGGAGGGTACCCTCGCAACATTGATGTCGGAGTAAAAGCGGGAGGGTAATCCATGGTTCCACTTGCGCTAGAGCGCTGGATACACTGACTTCGCGTGAGGTCGCCAATCACTGGACAACAACTAGCACTCGTACCGTTGCGAGGTCTTTCTGGCGCGCGGGGTACCGTAAAGGGTCCTTCAAACTGAAAGTTCATCTCGCCGCAGTCATTGTTGTGTTCAATAGGTACACATGTGGTGAGGTTAGGGATCAAGACAGACACAAGTTGCCAGTTGAGGGAAGGCGAAGAGGAATAAACCAAACACTTCCTCCTTCAATGTCCAGCATTCGCCAGACTAAGGTTAAAACACCTCGGAAGTATTAGCCGACTTAAGGACTTTGTAATAGAATCCAAGCGCTGGTCCATTCTTGATGGTTCCTGTATGCGGGAGGAGTATTTGGGTGTCACAAAGCACAGTCGAAGCTACCTAAGTGAGATTCTCTGCAGTTGCAGAGATCTACACCTTGATCTAACCTAACCTTTATGCAATTAGGCGTCGCTTATCCAATAATGCCCAAAATGTTTAGATCACACCTTGTGAAGCCCAGGAAAATGCTTTCCGGACGGTAGGAATGACTTTTTAGAAACAGGGTGTCGAAGGACGAGACGTCCACTGTTATGACACGAATAATCGGTGGTCTTTCAAAACAAGATCGGGGATGGGGGAGATGGGAAGTGTCACCGCATCCAGTACGCAAGCACTCTTTGACACGGCCGATTCCACATATGGTCAAAACCAAAGTACAAGTCTGGTTCAGCTGAAATTTTGATATTAGCCGTCTACGAAAAATACCGACTTTTCAAATAATAATCGAACAGCCCTCGTACATTTACACATCGGAGTATGCATATGTGCATCCATGTACCATTTTTTTCCATGCAACAATACGACGAAGCAAGCAAAATGAGAGCTTTGTTGGTCCATCACATTGGAATAAAATGTCGAAATTCGTCAATGTCCAGATGATTGGGTGGCCGAAGTGTGTGTTGACTCAGTGGGTGTATACAGTGACTATGATTGCTGCTTTGATGGATCGGAGTTTAAAAAGTCTCCTTCTAAAGGATTTTATTCGCATAAAAACAACTAACTGATCGCATGATTATAGAACATTTTGCTGATAATGATTTTTACAAAGCTGAGATGTACTTAATGGTAACAAAATTAGAAGCATTTTAAAGCTATGTTGTCCACAAAGGGTTTGTTAAGAGAGTAAAACTGGAGTGCCTATTGTAACGTTAGATTTTTAAGAGGTTTTGGAACACTATAAGACGATTCGCAGAGTTCAAATATTATAACCGACCGAAGGGCTTAAGATATGCTGACAATATCCCCGATGATTTACTTGCGGAAGAATCAAATAAAAAACCTCTTCGGAGATGCTCTTCTCGTATTATGTAAAAATTTTCATTGAATCAAAACACTGTCCGCTGTGTTCGCTGAAGCATTGTTTCAATCAAGTTGACCATTAAGAGCGCCGATTACGAGGATGTTTACATTCATATCCCTTTGAATTTGATAACACGGCTGGCAGAGTCCATCGTTCAACATATTTGTAAGTAAACAGCACGTATGTACAGACCTTGTAGAGATATTTTACATAAACTGTTATAAACTCCTAACCAGTATGCTTTCCAAAATGTGTGACGATTCGAACAACTACTGTTATAACATAATCAAATGGAGCTATTGGTTCCATCACTTTGTTACACCCTCTCTTTCTTTTTCTCTCTGCCTCTCTCTCTCTATCTATGTATATGTGACATACTCCTCTTGATACTGCTTTTCGTAAAATGTAAGAATTCCCTACAGGATATTTTCTTCCAAATGGCAGAGAAAGAAATAATAACGTAGACAGATTTTGTATTTATTCCGACTGCAGCATAGATTTTCGAATGTATTCGAGTACTAGTCACACCAAACAGCGGACTGCCTACCTCGTAACGTTGCGATCGACCACAACACGTACGTGGTGGGATAGAAAGAGGGCGAAATGTGTGAGTATGAAGAGCTTGAAAACATGGCCGACAACTGGCTGGGTAGTGCTCGAAAATCTTATGAAAAGAAGGTTTCAAGACCGGAGCATTCTCATGTGGGAACCAAGGTGGTATTCTGATCACTAATGTCCAGGGCATACTGGGTTAATGGAGGGAATACTTCTTAAACCTGCTGAATGACAATGTAAATGAGATACCAGAAGATGGCGAATCCGATTTCCCAAAGGATGACGATGGAATGGATGTTCCACGGCCCGACTATGAAAAAATTCGAATATCAATTAACCGTTTGAATAACAACGGCGGCGGGGCCGATGGATGGATGGATTGCCGATTTCAATAATAAAAATACGAGGTCCTATCGAGCATACTGAGTGAAATATGTCTGAATTTGGTATCCTGCAAAACTAATACGGCTGTGTAAACTGACGTTAAGAAACATTAAAAGCTTCTTCAGTATCGGGAAGGAACTCTACAAGTCGTTCTATACCAAATGAGGTTTCAGACAGGTACCTTGGAGTTTCGAGAGAAAGGTTTTGCGGAAGATGAGTTATGGTCCTTTGAACACAATGAGATGTACAATTTATTCATCATTGACATAGTACAGCGAATAAAACAGACAGCGGCCACGCTGGTTGGGTCATGTTGTCCGAATGGATGAAATGGAGTGATTTGTTGCAATACCCGTTTATACGTTCTCGTATCTCTTTTTTTGATCAGACTTGGTCAGTACCTTTAAAGCGTAATTGAAAGCATTCAGCGACCTTGTTGGGTACTGTTGTTCACGCCGATAGTACGCGGTGAAACTTGATTCGTAAAACAATGAAATTTAAAGCTTCTTCGTCTTATTGGAGGTTCAAACTGAAAAAATATATTGAAATAGTAATTCTCTCAAATAGATCAAAAAACGAATCACCTACTAATAATGAATGAAGACAACTGAGCAGATTTCAATTTCTATGTAAATTGTGAACCTTAGCAACTAACAGAAGACTCGTAAAGCAACGCACAAATTCGTTGGAAATATCAAATATCAAAGAAAAAAGCATCCGCTGCTTTAAAATGCAATTAATTCATTCACCTTTTCGCATCACTGACAGATGCACATGCGACACACAGACAACGTCTACAAAATGAAATTGCCAAATGAAAACTTAAAAAATGCATTAAAATGTTAAAATGGTATGCAAAATAAATGAAAGCGAATAAAACGAGCGCAGCTTGCATTTCGAAGCATACATATAGGTGTGGAACAGCGCACAAGCCAGCGCGCATAGCATACTTTTAGTTGCACACAAAAACATACACACTTAGTTGGAAGGCTAATCTGTGGCCGGTTGTTTGTGCGAAGGAGTTTTTTATTAATTTCCAACGATCCAAAGCGCTGACCCGACAAATGACCTGCACACACCTTAGAATATGCTACAAAGTCACAAGCCATTCACGGCATAATGCATATTTATAGGCGCGGAATTGCAAAATGCTATGCGGCAAATTGAAAGCGAGCGCGCATTCGGATTAAAAATGCCAGTGAGCGAAAAAGAAATAAATAAATTCGCGGGAGTGCGGTGGGAGGTAATAGAGCACAGATAAACGAACGAAATTGGCGATAAGCGCGCCAAAAGCTGAGCTATGTGTCGTCCGCCATTGGTAGCCACCGAATTCCAGCTGGATTTGTACGGAAATTTAAAATTTTACCACTCCAATGCAAGCAAGCCAGCCGTCCGTGTCGCTTTTGTGACATTGCGTACAACAATTTTCTGCTGCACACCTTAACATTTCTACTTTAGTTATATAAAGATTTAGCATACCATCAGGCGCGTTAGCGCGTAATCCGCAACGGCAACTGTAGATGCAGTTGGTTGGGTGATTGCAGTGCCGCGTAAAACTTTTGCGCCAACTTTTACATTACACAGCGCAACGGATCTTTTTTATTTTGTTTTTTTGCTCTTCCTCCGCTGCTTCTTACACTACCCGCTTGGCTGCGCCTAGCGCGCTACTTGCCCGTTAGCCTGCTTTGTATGCATGCAAATCCAGGTGCGCGCTGTGCATACGCTAAGCTGCGTCTGAAAGTCAAACTTGAGTTGCTTGCATTTCGCTTGCCTCTTTCACTTTCTTTCCACTTATTTGCTTAAGCGTAAGTTTTAAGCGCTTCTATTTTGCTTTTCCGTTCTTTTTTTCTTACTTTTGCATTGTGTAGCACTTTTGCCATGCCGTGTTGCCGTGGCGTTGCGCGCGCTCCGAGTCGAAATAATCGCATTTAAGGCAAGTTTTTGAAAAACTTTGCCAACAACAACAAAAAAATAAAGCGAAGTGCCTGCACTAAGTTATTAAGCGCTGTCCGTAGCGAAATTGTCGGTGTTTGTATGTTGAACGAAATGCAAGTCAGGTAAGCGCCTGCTTTGCCACTATCCATTCGCCAAGCTAAGCATTGACTATTTTCATCCATCGTCAGCAAGATAAATTCACCGAAAGCCTAATAAATTTGCCTGCTTAGCTGATTAAGGCATGAAATAGAGCAGAAGTGCAGCACCAATACTGCCAAACTTTTGCGCGGTATTTCATGGAGCGTGCGGCGCGGAAGAACGGAAGAGCGCTCGCGCATTTAATGCATTTTCGCGTAATTAACAATGTGCGAGTAGCCGCACAAAGCGCACACGGTAAGTGTATTCGTTGCATTATCAAAAGCTGATGTCTACAAACTCACTCTGCGCTCGCTCTACAGCAACGCTTATGCATTGTATTTGTCCGCGCCGCGCGTCCGCCTCGCTTACTTTCCAAATAAATTTCAATTGTGCGCATGAAAATGCCAAATAAACTACAATCAAACGCTGTAATCGCTATGAAAATAATTCCACCCACGCGCACCCTTAAAATAACATAGACGCAGCCAGCGGCTTCACGTTTGCCACCAGCTGTGCGTCGCCGCCACCCAGCCGAAACGCGTTTTAAGTCTCAGACAAATGATCCAAATATAAATTTCAACAAATTGCCAAGAAAATTGCCGCGCTACAGCAGGGTTATGCCACCAGTTACACGGTACGTCCAACGCCGTGTCATTAGAGTGGCTGCCGCGCATAAAATAGCATCAGCAACGAACTTTTCGCAACCGCTTACCTGCCAGCTGCCCACTTAGCTACATACACGCATACACATATATTGCATTTCTATTCCTTGTATTTGTTTTTCCACCTGTTTCAGGAACTCGCCATAAGCTTCAATAGCTGCCTGTCTACTTCGCATGCCGACGGCAGCAGTCAGCATACAGTCCAGTTGCAGGCAACAGCTGTCACCGTCGTCTTCATCGTCTGCTCGAACAAAAGTTCTTAGCGAAAAACTCAATAGTGAGGCCACAGCGTAATTGCTGCGACCCAGCGCGGCTTAAACAGGGTTGATCATATTTTAGGTTAGGTTAGATTACGTTGATCTGGTAGGCCACGCATAGACCAGTTATGGTCCTTAGCGATACCAGATGGACAAACGCACAAGAGATGCTCCACTGTTTCCCTGATATCCCGCTCTTGACACTTCCTGCATTCCTCCCGATCTTGCAGTCTTACCTCATAAGACTTATAGGAGAGTGCCAGTAGATAGTAGTACCGCTTTGCACATGACCTATGCGGTTTTACAACACGGTAGACCTTTCCAGGGCGCTTTGATTTTTTTATCATGCCGATGTCAATCATGTCTTCGGGGTACAGTTGATCATATTTTGATTATTTAAAAAAATAGAGGAAGAAACTCACGTTAATTATTAAACAGGATTAAAAGCTCGATTAGCTTTGGATACGGATAACCAAGTTTTTCAGGAACTCTCATAAGAACTTATTCGAATATCATTAAGGACATCGCATTAAAAGTTTAGGAGCAAGAAACACAACACGATCATCGAACTGGACAGCCGAAAGATTGAATGGATCGCGCCAGCGTTCCGTCTCTTCAATTCGATCTGGTGTCTATGGCATTACTTTAAATATAAGGTGATCTCACTTTCTGAGCTTCTTTGACTCATTGAATTTCCGTTAATAAATATAGCTTCGATCGTAAAATGTTATTACAGAATAAAATTGTTTGCTAATATTTTTTAATATCGCTTAACTTCCTTCAAGCCTTCTGTCATTCCCTTTTACATCGCGGAGTTATCAAATAAGCTTTCTGTCAAGTTAATAATATAATAATATAATAATATAATATATAAAAAAACCGTATGACCCACCCTGTATATTTTAAGACTCTTCACAACTCCTTTTAACAACGTCAACTAGCAACTTTCGCTCACTTTTGTCTGCCACCCCATTATATTGCGGCGAACTCACACCACTTGGCCGCCATTTCATTATTTAAACGTTGGTCGGCGAAAACTTTATAATCTGTTAATTATTTGTCTTTGCCAAGTTGGCGAAATTTTATTGCTTCCTCTTGCTTGCAGTTTTCAAATGCGTTCGCAGACTTTGCGTAGATCTCTCTCTTAATTGTTCATTTCAAGGTGACATTGTGCAATGTTAATTGACAGGAAATCTAAAAATAAATAAATAAAAATAATATTAAAATGTTAATTTTTATGACAACCTAATCAGGGTGCATCAGTGTTGTTGACATCAGTTATAAACTACTGTTATTTTCAATTGTAAGTATTTAAACTATATATTTTAAATATTGACAGTATCAAGGTATAACGATTCTCTAATAGAGGTGACCAGATGTCACCAAATAATAAATAAATTATTTTTTAAGCTCATGATTTGAATCGTATTAAAATTAGTTATGTTAAATATTTCAAAAAGTGACTATTTTTAATTAAAAAACAATAATAACGAAATAAAATAGCTATATTTACTCCCCGACGGGGAATTGAACCCCGGTCTCCCGCGTGACAGGCGGGGATACTGACCACTATACTATCGAGGACGCGCTATTTACACTCGCGCACAAAAAAATAAAAGCATGCTATTCATAGAAGGTTTTAATATCAATATATATTCGATTTTGTTTTAAGGTATCCATATCTGTATTTTGGAAACTACACTCATATTCTGCGGATACAAAAACCTTACAGGGTACATGAGTTAAACCAAAGTGTATTCAACAAAGTAAACCAGGTATATGAGATATCACAATTTTTTACCCGAATGTGACATGTGTGTTGCCATTGATTTAACCCTTACATTTATTCAAAAATTCAAGTTTTGAAATTCAAAAGTAAACAAATTTCAAACCAAAAAAAAATATTTTTTAAATGAATAAAAGAAAATGCCGAATACTTTCTGCTTAGGCAAAACAACTCATGGAAGCAATTTACTAAGGTTTTGTGCTCCAACTGACAAATTGTAAACAATTTTATCAATATATATTATATTGTTAATGTTAAAAAAGACGGGTTAATGTAAACAAATACATGTATTGTTTACTATTTTATTGTCAAAAGCGGGTATGTCAAATACTTAGTTCACTTTGTTGAATACACTTTGAGTTAAACAAATATATTGTCACAACTTCGAATATATATCAGAAAATAATTTTTAAATATAATAATCTTATCGCATATTCATTTAAATATTTGTATTTTCATAGATCAAAACTGTTTTGAAATTCAAATATTTTTTCTAACAACTGTATAAATTTTTATTAAAGAAGTTTTTAAATATCAATCCTCGATAGTATAGTGGTCAGTATCCCCGCCTGTCACGCGGGAGACCGGGGTTCAATTCCCCGTCGGGGAGTAAGTATCTATGACTTATTTTGATACTTTTAAGTGTTTTCTTTTAAATTGTTTTTGTAATATTATTATTATTTTATGTGTGGTTGCAGATAAAATGTGTGATGAGCAGCTAGACGCATTTTTATTTGTTGTTAATAATCTTATTTATTATTTTGTACTGTTGTTGGTTTAATCCGAAAGAACTGAAAATATTATTTTTTCTTCAACATAACCTAATTATAATTTTTAGTAATGCTCTAACACTACTGTAAGCTTTATGGTCTTCCAACAGTCGTTTGTTTTCATCTTGTTCTCCTCATTTGATTGAGATGTTTTTCCAGCGTGTAACTTTTTGAGCATGGTAAGGAGAAAAGAGACGCTGGATTCCAAACTAGTACATAGCTTATTTCTTTCAATTTACCTGTAGTATCACAAGTTAAATGTTTCTCATATTTCATTTTATTCAAACTCAGTTTAGTAAGTCTTTTTTGTATTATGTTCGATAAAATAAAATTAATTTTAATTTTTATGATAAAATAATTTATTTCTTTTTCATATTTCACATTTGATCATTTTATACTTGTTCATAACTATCAAAACAAAAAAATATTTTGAAAAACTAACTTTTCAAAGAATTTTAAAATTGAAATAATTTTCCACACAAATGTAAAACACAAATCCTCGATAGTATAGTGGTCAGTATCCCCGCCTGTCACGCGGGAGACCGGGGTTCAATTCCCCGTCGGGGAGATATAAGTATCTTTTTTATATATTTTTATCAATAGTTTTTTAAATACAATATTCATAATTATTTGGTTTTTACATACTTTTTATTCTAAGTAGCATAATTAAGAAAAACAAGAGATTATTAATGCAAATAATCTAATATATGTACATATATAATTTATCTTAAACAAAAAAATTAAAAAAAATCTTCGTCTTATTCTCCCCGACGGGGAATTGAACCCCGGTCTCCCGCGTGACAGGCGGGGATACTGACCACTATACTATCGAGGATGTTGAATTGTCACTGCATAAAGCTCTACATGAGCAGTCATACCGATTTCAAAATATCAATTTATTGATTTACGAGAAGCCTATGACTGCAGCTTTTGATTAAATAGTTTTTATTAGAGGCGAGTTAACCATTTTGAGTGCTTTTGATAAGAAACTTTATAAATAATAAAATAAAATTATTACAAATTTTGGAAAAATAATTTAATATGCTTAACATATTAATATAATTTTAGTATTTCATTTATTATATTTGTGGTATATTATGATATTATGATATTCAAATATTTTAATATTTTATTTTAAACACTGAACTCATCACATTTAAAATTTCTAATCCCACTAAACAACGCCATTTTAAAACATTAATTGTCTTCTTTTACTGTCTCTCATTATGTGTGAACGAATGACCTTCGCACACTCATTCGCACTATATTCATTCTCTCCCGCACTAAATCATCCACTTAATAAGAATTATAAGAAATATAGGAAAAAATATGGCTGCAATCAACGACCGACCATTTTGTTTAAAAAATTTATTTAAAAACCGTGCAAAAATCGTTCAATCATTTCAGTAAAATACCAGGCAAACAAAAATGCACAGCAAGCATTGCCTCGCATTTCGTTCAGTTGGCGAAGAGCGGCGATAGTAGAGGCTAAACGAAATTCTCAAATGAATGAACTGAGTCAGCGGTATATACGGAGTGTGTCGATATGTATGCATGTGTGCCTATGTAGAAGTATGAGTATGTACATATATACATATGAGAATGTGAGGGCAACAAATATCTACACTCAATAAAATAGTGCTGGCATGTGGCTAATGTCGTCATTTGTTTGGGCATTCTCTCAACAATTTACTAGAAAATGGCTTTTTAATATGGGTGTTGTTCTGTATCCACTTTTGAGCAAATATTTGAAATATTTTCAATTCTTAAAGCTCGCATGCTCTTCTTCAATCTTCTTTAATTTTATTTATATTCATACACAGACGTAGATACTTATAAATTTTTAAATTAACGTCATTCAGCACATCGCATTTTCTCTCCACTTCATATTCGTACACACGTACAGTAGATCGTAAAAGTAAATGTATTGAAGAAAAGTTGTTTTTGAGAAATTATTTTTCGATACAATTTTTTTTCTTTGATATTTTTCGATAAAAAATCATTATTTCGTAGAAATTAAGTTTGTGAAAATAAAAATATAAAAGATAATAATAGTTTGAAAAGTATAATACCGCAGTAGATAGTATATACCCCATATTGGCTTGTAAAATTTCAATTCAATTGTTGATACTCAGTCTCTGAAGGATTGCTGGATGTTCGAGATTTGATAATTTATTAATTTAATTATGTGGATTTTCAACTGTAATTAAAAAATCACAAATTTTTGTTAAAGTGAGTACCGTTTTTTTTAACTGCTATTATAATTTTGTATACATTAAATTTATAAAAAATAGAATAATAAGAGCAGTATTCATTTCTTGTAGAATTTATCTCGATTTTAAAATAGTCTGTATATTTAAAAATTTCATTAATTGTTATTAATTACAGGTATTTTAGGAGAATTTATTTCAACTGAATTTTGCATAATACCGAAAAAATAGTATTTTAAACTTATCTTTTTCAAAAATCGCATTATAATTAAAATTCACTACGCATTTCATATAACACACTTGGGCGTTTGTTTTTGCGCCACAGTGTACATGTGCGATTCACCTTGTCATAGTGAATTCTCATATAAATATGTCGCTTTCGGCATTTTCACTGTTGCTCTCGCCGTAAATACTACACGTATCGTATGTTTGTATGTGAGTAAATATCTCTATGGTTGATCGTATCCACAGTTAACATTCCCTGGCACGCGATCGAAATGAATTTCGTATTTGTGTCTTTGTGTATTTGTCACAACTGCCGAACATTTTACCTACAACAATGCGATATTCACGCTTAATGTTTCCCCGCTATTTGTATTACTGTTGGCTCTTGCTATAATGCCTTACAAAGTACACACGATTGCAATTCTCCAAAGCACACAGCTGCCAATGGCGAAATTGCTGCTTAAATTTTCTGTTTGCCTAATAACGACGTGGATCAATTTATCGATTTCACGTTTTACGAATCATGATCATCAACTGGCTCACGATCAACAGCATGTGGTGGGCTATTTTTGTGTTATTGTTAAGTAGTATAGACAGCTCTTATCGTCGACAGTTAAACGTGTGATTTGTATAATAACAATCGAGCGGAAATATTGTAGAATGAGCTAGCGATTATTATAATGGAGTGATTTCACCGAAATTTGTGAGGTTTGTAAATTTATAGTTGAGATATTATGTGAAATTAAAGAAAACAAGAAAAATTAAGTTACACGAGATTGTTATATACTAGCTTGGAGACTATTTAATATTGTCAGTATGTATGATTTCTTCGACTCGTTTATTTCTCGCACTTTTCGACAAAATATCATCACTCCAAGCACTTTTCACCAACACCAAACTGCTCGCTAAGAATCGCCGCCACACCAACTACACAATTGTTGTGCGGCGATCCCTTTTAGCGCGGTTCGAATATTGCTTTAATGCTGAGGGAGTATACATATCTCTACTAGCAGAGCAAGGTTTCGACCTCGGACCTCTGGGTTATGGGCCCAGCACGCTTCCACTGCGCCACTCTGCTCACTATTTTTCAATATCACCGAATTTATTTTTTACAAGTGATAAATGTATATATTTTAAATTTTGTGTTCAGTTTCCTAAAATGCGTTATATATATATATATATACGATATTACGTTAGTTAAGTTGTCCAAAGAATATTATATTACATTGTAGTTTTCAAATGAGAGTATTTGAGTAAATGAAAGGTTAACGGTTATGAGTTGCTGTCTTTTGTGATCTTCTTTTAAGTTTTAGATACAAAATGTTATATTTTTTAAACTTTCATTAGAGATGTATATGAGTTTTCGAATTTATTTACCACCCTGTATTTAAATGTGACATTTGGCAGCAACATTAACGCAGCAGAGTGGCGCAGTGGAAGCGTGCTGGGCCCATAACCCAGAGGTCCGAGGATCGAAACCTTGCTCTGCTATTAAGCGTTGGTAAACTAACTTTTTTTTTCAATTTTGGCACGATTAATAATTTATAAAGCAGAAAATTTCTAAATCCAGGTTATCACTTATGTCTTAATCGTTCAAATTTGTGATATAATGATATGAATTTCCTACATGCCTGTTTAGCTTTTTATTAGTGCCTGTTTAGCTTTTATCTTCGCATAGAATCACTTAATTAAATCCATTATTTCCTCAAACAATCTGTAAACATATATTTTTAGCTATAAAATTAACATTTTTATAGTACTGCATTTGCATTTTTCCTTTGTTTCCATTAATCTTGAGTATTCCTTACTCTTTGTGTCACCCTGTTATTTATATACGTATTGTTTCAGGCATTCAGTTTCATTATTTTTATTTTCAAGAAATCGACATGCTTCGGCTGTGTTCGTCTAAAGCATTTGACAAGTATTAGAGGTAAGCAGAGTGGCGCAGTGGAAGCGTGCTGGGCCCATAACCCAGAGGTCCGAGGATCGAAACCTTGCTCTGCTATCCTAGTTGTGTTTCATTTTTTTTATAATTTCTTTTTAAGCATGTTTTATATGCATACATATTTGCATATGTAAATATATATTCATATGCATGTATGTATATAATATTAACAATATATAATTTTTTGCTTGCTTTTGATGATATTACGCGATAGTCTACACTCAATATTATAACATCACAAAATATTTGGAATAATTGTAATTGCTTTAACATGCACTATACACAAACAAAAATATGCAAGCATGCACATAACTTGCATTCCTTCAAACAGAACATGTTTAGACTTGTAGGGAAAAACAGTACAGGCAGAGCAGCGCAGCGCAGCCCAATTGTCAAACGAAGAAAAATTATTGCAGTAGAAATTATCGCATAATTTGAAATCAAAGCGGAAAAGAGAATTTCAAGTGGGCTAAAAAAATCACAATCAATGATGCAGCAGAAGTAACAACAAAAACTAAATACAAGCTGAATCCGCTGGAAACTAGTGAAGTACACATGCAGTTGCCGTGTCGAAGCAAGCAAGGCGCACGGATAAGAGCAGAACAGACGTGTTTAAAAAATTCAATAAAATTGTGTAGCAACGAAAGAAGTCAAGATCGAAGGAAGGAAATTGTCAGCATAGCCGTTAGTACTAGTGGAATAACAACAAAAATGTATAAATATTAACAAGTCGAAATGCAATGTCGTTGCTGTTACACTCGATACTTTTTCTTTGCTGCTGTATTGCTAGCTGATGCATGCGCGTCACTCATTGTTGTTATTATTGTTACATTGCGACAGCACTTCGTCTCAATCACAGGATAATCGTTGAAAAATCGCAAATGAAATAAACAAGTAGAACAACAATAAGCAAAAATGTTAACGAAACTACATACATAAGTACAGTTGTGTAGCATTGTGAGCTGACAAGAAGCTGTGCAATGAAAGTGAATTGTGGGATTGTGACAAATAAAAAGCAACAAGAAATACCGTCAAGTTAAAGAAAAAGTCAAAAAGTGGAAATATTGCATAGACAGAAAAAGATTTGAGTGGGATGTCATGTTTGTAGGAGGCAAATACGAATGACGATTGTTGTTGTTAGGCTCAGACTGTTTCGTTGCTATTGTTGCAATAAGATTGCCTGGGGGCTTTCAATTGCTTCAAATTAAATCAAATTTTTGATTTGTAACATTCGGAGGCGTGTAATATGACTATCATTTATTTACGTTTTCCATTCGGTGTCCTCGATCAAAGTAATAAAGAGAGTAGGAGAAAACGAGACGAGTTGCATTTATAGAAATAAATAATAATTGCATTGCACGTGAGCTTTGACTGACGTAACACCATTAATGATTCCAGCCCTGAGATCTGAGGGGTAAAATCTCCTTATAAATATATTTGATGTGGAAGATATTATCAATACATATTAACAAATCGCAAATGGAGGTTCTAGATAAGGTCGAGGTAATCGTTAAAATGTCACAAAAAGAAGGGTGACCCAGAAGAACAATGGACATCATTAGCACCTAAATGTAATGGAGGAGGAGTTCAATAATCGTGTTCTATTCTACAACCAACACGTGGACATAAGCACAGAGAGTTTATTTCACATCGGAGAATGAAGGCCTTACCATCTGTAATATAAAAGAGATATTTTTCAATATTCTTCTATGGATGTGCGTTTGGAGCATGACTGTTTTAAGAATCGGATGAGCAACAGAAGGAATATTTGGTTCCACGGTCTCGAATCGACATCAGTCGATCAGTCTTTGCTATTTAATATAAGGCAGCGAGGCAAATGCCCCTGGTGGTAAGGAAAGTTACATTCAGCGAACTCGAATCATGACTATCTTATCCGTGAAGAGAGTCCTAACATCAGATCTTGGATCTTCTGTTGGGGCATACGAGAGAAATATAAAAGTTATTAATAAAATTCAAAAGTGGTATATTTTTACTTATGGAAGATATTGAATAAAAACAGAATTAGTAGTTCTAAGGACAAGATGCATACAGTTAAACTAACGGCGTCGTAAAAACACATTCACAAGTCCGTTTCTATGACTACTACGTGCTAGAAGTCCTTCCGATTAGTTTTCGAAGCATTCCAAAACGTGGTAACTGCTAGTTTCTGCAAATAAGTCACGTTTCGAATTTATGTGTCGTCTACGCTTTACCGTTAGCCTGCACTCTTCTACTGTTCTTCGTTCTCCAAAAACGCTGCAAGAAATATGACTTTTTTCACTTTTCCTCTGCATGGGCTGCACGGAGTCACCACATAATTGTATTGTCATTCATACGTTTGTTCGTTGAAAGGGATTTGTATGCTTCTAGTATGCTTTTACCTCGTGAGGTATTTTGAATGCAGCAGCAGATAAGCAAATTGAACACTCATTGAAGCGTTGAACGTTGTGCACAGTGAGGGAATAAGACAAACCGAGAGAGCTACCAACACATACAGACACATATATGTACATACAAATGTGCCACGAAGAAAGGACGAGCAAATCGTGCCTCGATTGGGAAAGCCATAAAACTCCCAGAAGCTTCGCTGCTAATGTAGTGCTGGTAAGCAGCTAGCAAGGAACGTGTAACTACACATATTTTTGTTGTTATTTTTGGTTTTGTGCAACTAGCTGTTGTTAGCTGGCATTAGTAGTAATGGAATGGATTTTCGATTGGATTGGATTTTTGGCATAACCAACCAGAGACTCTACACTGGCTGGTGAAGGACGAAAACTTGAAGAACCGGTTGTCGTCCATCGAAGGAACGTTGGCTGCCGCATACCAGGCAGTCAGTGAAGCAGTGTAGCCAACAAGCATGCAGCCGCCGAGCGGCAAGCAACAATGCAAAGCAACCATCCATCCAGTCAACATTGGTTGTACTCTGCGGCGGCTGCTGATGCCCGTGGTTTTTGTTGTCTGCTTATTTGCCTGTATTGTCTTGAAGCGTTTTCACTACTTAGCTCTACTACTTTGCATTCTTCATGTACCAGTTGGTATTTATAAGTACGGCTGTGTATTCTCACAACATTTGCATTGCATTGTACTTCATTATTGTGCTTTTGTCAACTTGTCAAGCCCTCTCGTTCATAAGTTTTTATACTCTTGCCACAAGCTGCACTGTGTATAATAGGTTTGTTCTTCAATGGTCGTTTCAAAGGCCCAGCGTGTTTATAGTCTAGAAGTTATAGATATCTGACTATAACTGTTCAAGGCCTCATGTATCGAAAGTGAGGACCTTAGTGTCTCTGATTCACTTTATACCAAAAATATCAGTCAATCTGAAAACTATGTTTTGTTGAAGTTTGAAGGGCAAATAGGACATATGGGGATCTCCAGTTTACAACCCCAAAATAAAGTCCTCTCTCGACGAACCAAAATCAAACTCTACAAGTTTTTAGCTTGACCTCGCGTGACCCTTAGCTAGATTTCCTTAATATCGGTCAATTTGTGAGATATTTTAATGAAATGTAGATGAAGATATTTCTTGATATTTGTGATACTAATATGCCAAAAATTAGTAAAAATGGGTCAATACTAGCCTACATATATAATATCTATTGTAGTGATTTGCGTTAGTTGAAAATATTTATTTTACTTTGTGCCTCTTAAATTGTGATAATGTAAATTTTTCGGATGCACCCGAACTTAACACTACCTTACTTGCTGTTTCCATTATGTGTCTTCCTAATTATTTGCGCTTGTTCCCATTCATATTTTTTTTCAATGCCACCATCGCTTGTATTTATCGGGCTTTGCCAGAATTTTATTTTTCTCTGTTGAGTAGCGAGATTTTCAAAAATTGTTGTTTTACACTTGCTTTTTGCTCAAGGCTATTGCGCTGGCATCACTTTGCAATACAATTACAGTTATTGCATTCAGCACTCATTGTTGTTGTTTTTGTCATTGGCTGTAGTCTCTTGCTGTCGCCTGTGTGTTTTTGCACTTAATTAATGTAATTATTGGTAATTTGTTAACTATATTCACAGCTTCGAGTGCAAATAAACTCGATTGCATTTGTAACGGTTTGTCACTATATTTTCTGCTTATTTGTTCTTGTTTGCATTTGTAATGATTCTTTCGTTTCGATTGTTTTGTTTGCCAGGAAGGAACTATGCAATTTGTATGATTATCCGGAAATTATATTAGGATATTAGTAGGGATTAATAAAAGAGCGTATTGTAGCAGCATTATTCTTTTCGAAAGCTTTCATTACTAAAAAGGATAAATAAATTTATTTTGAGTTATTTTTTGAGACACTGGAGTCTGTTTCTGTTCATGGCTAAAGAGAGATTCTTCTCGGGGTTCTAGGAATCCATTGTTACTATGGAATTGTGGGTCAATCTCCATGCACTCCCATAAAAAAACCAAGGAGATCACTTTAAATCGTAGAATCTACCATTTGTTGGTTGAATATAATCGAAGTGCGTTATAGAGTCATGTGATCCATTCATTGGGCATCTCAATGCCAGAAAATATTTTAAATTGTTTCCAATGTGTGTTAAAATAAAGGTGTTGTGTTCAGTTATGAGCTTTATGCTTTGCTTTTGTAATGTTTCGATTTTCAAGCTTAAAGCGATCACCTCCAGTTTACATCTCTTAGTTCCGTAATAAATGTTCCGCTTTCTTTAAGCTTAAAGCTCTCAAGTCCAGAATGGGTCTCTTAATTCTGTTAAGAACTTTATGTTGTCCGTAAGCTTAAAGCTTTAACCTCCAGATAGGATTACTAAGTTCCGTTATGAGCTTTAAGCTTACTTAATTTTAAAGCTTTCACCTACAGGATTTAATTCTGTTATAAGCTTTACGCATTTTAAGCTTAAAAATTATAGCTCCTGAATGGATCTCTTATCTCACGCATGAGCCTTACTGCTTCTTCAAGATTTAAGCTTTTGCTTCACAATCCTGCAACTCAGAGTTCAATCTCGAAAGCTTCATTTGTTCCTTGGAGTGACCAATAACTGAGATAAGGTTTTTTCAAACAATTTTCACTGCATCTTGCTCGTAGTAACCCTGCAGTGCCAACTTTAAACAACATCAGCTACAATAGAACGCCAATTACCTGCGTGCATCCAGTCATTATTCAGCTAATCCAAATGTTACTGGATTGGATACAAAGCTGTATGCTATCAAGCAGCGGCAGCGATGCCAGTGGAGTCTCTACATATGTATATGTTCGTAATGTATATATATATATATATATATATATAAGCTAGTGTCACAATGCAATTGACCGAGTGTGCTAAATGAATGGCTGAAACTGCATTGAATGAGAAGGAGTGAATGAATTGAAGGCTAATTCGGCTAAGCGCCGCCGTCGAGTTCAAAGTCAAAAAGCGGCTACGAAAACAACAAAGTTAAGCAACGTTGGTGCTTTGCCTCCGTTGAGCCCGAAAATCGTTGCATTCCGTACACACAGCCGACCGTCCCGAAGTGGTCGCTGCTCGTCGCCGCCACCTCCACATGTTTCAGGTATAATTAATCTTGTTTAGGTTTTGTTTATAAGGAGTCTATCATAAGCATGTGTGCGAGCCGAGTCACAACGACCGCCACTGAGGGTTCCTAGAATTGTGTGTGTGTTGCAAGTCCCTGACTTTTTAGCCAAAGCGGTCCGTACCAGCTGGAGATTTCATGCTGGGCGAGCAGTTTAATTTGCACAGCAGGACATTTTTTACTGCTCACACACAATCATACATACACTCGCCTCCGCCTCTTCCACTCGCTTTGATCCTGTTAACTCGGCCCGGCTGTCGCTGTTGTTACTCTTGCCATTTTATTGTTTACTTTTGTTGCTATTTTTGATGCATGTTGCTGCTTGTTTTTTTTGGCATTCGAGCTTCCTGAAACTGCTGCGTCATGCCAGTGGTGGCCTCAGGTTTTCCAACTATTAATTTTCCTCAAGGCAAGATTAACGAGTGGATGATTGCCTGAAATTGTCCAAAAAACCTTTGGCAAATAAATTCAAAATGCACACAGACATACTCACACATATGCAGGCTACACACTAAACAGGCTCATTGCTTGACAAAACTTTCTCCGGCCAGTTATTGGCCTGCAACTTTTAGTCGACTAATTCGCCTAACTCCTTGGCGCCTTGAGCAACTTTCGTTCGGCTGCTGTCAGTGAAATTGCAACTTTCACAGTCACATGATATGTCTGAGTGAGTGTGTGTGTTTCCTAACTGTTTTAAGTGAATTTTCCAATTTTTGATTTTGTGCAGTTTTTTGGCATTTCAGTTTTGATTGCTCGGGTTCGGAAGTTTAAGCATTGTAGCTGTGTCTATGCGTTGCAGAAGCTTACGATCTCCGTAGTAGTGCAATTAATTTCATTGTAATAGCCTGTATTTTTTGTCAATGTGCGTCGGCTGGTCATCAGACTTCTTCGGATTTAGGCCAATTAGTTAGCCCTAAGCCAACTGCAGCATTCAATGAATTTAAGTTTAAAGCTTTCAGGCGCTTACTACCTTTTCTTGAAAAGTTATGGGTTGAACAGCCTAAAACTATTCGTCCGTTAGTTTTCTGGATATTTATACTCTCGCAACAAAAGTTTCTAAAGAGAGTATTATAGTTTTGTTCACATAACGGTTGTTTGTAACACCCAAAACTAAACGAGTTAGATATAGGGTTATATATACCAAAGTGATCAGGGTGAAGAGTGGAGTCTAAATCCAAATGTATGTCTGTCCGTCCGTCCGTCCGTCTGTGCAAGCTGTAACTTGAGTAAAAATTAAGATATCTTAATGAAACTGGGCACAAATATTCCTTGGGACCATAGGAAGGTTGCTTTCGAAAATGAGCAAAATCGGACCACTGCCACGCCGGCGAAAACAGTAAACACATAAAGTTTCATAACTAAGCCATAAATAAAGCTATGGAAATAAAATTTGGTATAAAGGATCGCACTATGAAGGGGCATATTTGGATGTACTTTTTTTGGGGAAGTGGGCGTGGCCCCGCCCCCAAATAGATTTTTTGTACATATCTCGGAAACCCATAGAGCTATATAAACCAAACTTTCTGCAGTCGTTTTTTTTAGCCACTTCCACAATACAGTCCAAAAATGAAAGAAATCGGATAATAACCCTGCCCACCTCCCATACAAAGGTTAGGTTGAAAATTACTAAAAGTGGGTTAACTCACTAACGAAAAACGTCAGAAACACTAAATTTCAAATAAGAAATAGCAGATGGAAGCTGCACTCAGAGTTTTTTACAAATTGAAAAATGGGCGTGACGTCGCCCACTTATGGGTCAAAATCCATATCTCAAGAACTACTCGACCGATTTCAATGAAACTTGGTTTGTAATAGCTTCCTTACATCCCAATGATATGTTGTGAAAATAGGTCAAATCGCTTCACAACCACGCCTACTTCCTATATACCAGAACTTTGAAGACGATCTGAACCGTTAACTTTACAATATGTAAAGTAAGCACTAGTGAAGAACTTTGCACAAATACTACCTTTATAGTGTGACAGCCCCATTCTAAAAATCGCCGAAATCGGACCATAGGTTTTCAAGGCCCCATTAATCGAACATGAGGACCTCGGTGCTTATAACCTAATATTATGGTTTCCAACTTTCAATGGACTTTATTCAATATATATGACGAATATGTGGGTCAAATTGTATATTATATAATATAAATAAAGTTAAATAAATAAATTGCGAGAGTATAAAATGTTCGGTTACACCCGAACTTAGCCCTTCCTTACTTGTTTTAACTTTTATTTTAACAACAAGATATTGAAAGATTTAGAAAGCTTTTTATCATTTAAGCCCTGTTATGTCTCCATTTGACCTTTAATACTCGATACTTATCACTATAAAGTACCGTATAATAAGGTCTGATGCTTGAACTATGATATAAACATTCATTCCGATGAGTTTGATATTTCAGAAAATACAAATTTTATCAGTAGGTCCACAGAAGCTCATTAGAAATCCAACGAACTTTGAGGTAGTACGAAACATAACTGTATAAAAGATGCGACGATCGGCGATTTAGAGGCAGCATTTCTTCATAGCTTTGATGAAGATTTTAATTGCACAGTCCGCGTTCGGACCATAGGTTTTCAAGGCCCCATTAATCGAACATGAGGACCTCGGTGCTTATAACCTAATATTATGGTTTCCAACTTTCAATGGACTTTATTCAATATATATGACGAATATGTGGGTCAAATTGTATATTATATAATATAAATAAAGTTAAATAAATAAATTGCGAGAGTATAAAATGTTCGGTTACACCCGAACTTAGCCCTTCCTTACTTGTTTTAACTTTTATTTTAACAACAAGATATTGGGAATAGCGCCCATAGTCTGTAGTAATATAACTCTTTAGAAAGCTTTTTATCATTTAAGCCCTGTTATGTCTCCATTTGACCTTTAATACTCGATACTTATTACTATAAAGTACCGTATAATAAGGTCTGATGCTTGAACTATGATATAAACATTCATTCCGATGAGTTTGATATTTCAGAAAATACAAATTTTATCAGTAGGTCCACAGAAGCTCATTAGAAATCAAACGAACTTTGAGGTAGTACGAAACATAACTGTATAAAAGATACGACGATCGGCGATTTAGAGGCAGCATTTCTTCATAGCTTTGATGAAGATTTCAATTGCACAGTCCGCGTTTTTGGCTTGCCGGGTATTCTGATTTTACTCTCAATCGCTAGGTTCTCCAAGCAGTTTTAGAACGCCGAAATAACACCCAATGACCGGATAACATCTGGGTCAATTCCGGTACCGCAGATCCGACTGTCGTGGAAGTGAATCGGTCGGACGGTCATAAATTACACCGCTCCTATATGGTCACCCGGATGCAGTAGGACGCAGTTAAGAAGCCTACCGGTTGCCCCTTAAGCACTTACCCAACGAGGCCCGTATGCTTTCTGTCAAGGCGCGTATTGAAAGGTTCTCCAGTTTCTCTTGGGATGTTTTCGCAGAAAGCCGAGCCGCCTCCCAGAGCAATACCTACCTACAGAACTATACCGACCGGACTTCAAACGCGATTGAGTTCCGACAAGCACTGAGCGCCATTCACAGAGGAGTTATCAACACCTTCCTTCACTCCCTCCCCGTGAATCTCGTACTTGAAGTCAAAGTACTATCAATACCGAGTTCAAGTTACCTCGCGAAACTAGAGCGACCCTCGCGCAACTTCGTTATGGATACTGTAGATTAAACTCATACCTATCCAGACTGAACCTCGACATACCCAATATGTAAATGATGGCATGTAAAGAGTCCTCACATAACACTAACCACCTCTTTGCATGTTCAATTAATCACACCCATCTAACAACACTTTCCTTTTGGTCTGATCCTGTTGAAACAGCTCGTTTCCTGGGCCTCCAGTTAGATGACTTCAATAAAAATTTGTTTGCGCTTACCGGTTTAGACAGGTTTAGCTAACCGTTACAGCAACAACAAAAAGGTCTTTAGGATTTGTGATATATTGTGAAATGTAAATTTCTCATTACTTTCCTGAAATGCCTAAGGTTATTACTGGTATGGATGTCTAAAAATGCCTTTTAACCGGTGTTTTTTTAGATGTGTAGTCTCTGTCTCTGGTTTTTCTTAATAATAAAATTTCTTTTTATTTATTTTTTCTCTTTCAAATGAAACCAAAAAGAATATATTTGACCAGTTACCAGTCATGCCGGTCCTTGCTAGCTGGTAATGGTGTGTCTCTTAAGTTAAGTTATATTTATCGTTGCCGCTTTTGCTTCTTAGTCTTCTCACTTCAAAATATTTCCATTTTTATTTATTTGTTTTTGTTTTTGTTTTTTAATGTATTTTGTAATTTTTGTTTTGCCATTTTGCTATCTGTAACTTGCTAACGGATGCAACGGAAGTTGCCCAGATTAAAACGGTAATTAAATTACTCAGTTGGCGAGCGCCAACAAACACACTCATACACACACTCAAACGCCAGTTATCGCTATGCGCACTGTTGTGGCGTGAAAAGTGTTAGTTAACTGAATGGTAATGGCGGGCTGTGAGGGGGCATATTGTTTTGTTGCGCTGCTTCTGATGCTCACTGAGCGAGCGAGTTGAAGGAAATGAATGAAAATAAATTCCTTTGTAAATGAAAATTATTTTTTTTGTTAGTTTCCGTTGTTGGTTTGATTCGCTTTCGGAATATTAACAAATGTAAAATTATAAAAAACAGCAACAACAACAAATATAAATACTACAAAATATACAACAACAACATATAAATATACAAAATATAAATATGTGTTTTGTAAGTAAACTTATAAATAAAATACAAAATAATATTAACCAAAATTTCGGTCATTTTGTGGTGATTCTCTGGTGGCATTTAGTGGTGATCTCCTGTGCTTTTTATTGTTAAGCAATGGTTTAGTTGTGATTTATAAGCTGTGGAACATAATTTCAAGCAAATTAAACATGATTTCCTGCGTTCGAGGACTAAAAATCAGTAGCGCTACTTTTATTTTACCTACTGGCTGTAAATAATGGTGGAAAGAAAATACTATAGACCATCTCATTTGCTTATGTTTTGACATTTACAACAATAATAAAGTTAGACTCAGAGAAGCTGGGTATATGAAGGGTCCGAAACAGGGAGACTCTGAAATCCTCTGTCGCTTAGCGTGCACTGTTCTTGAGCACTACACTGCGAAACCATCTCCAAGCAGTTTTTTCACTGCGCACATGTCTTTAAGAGCTATGTGGAAGAAGCTGATGTAGAAGAGGCACAGTGACACTTTTCTCAGATGGATCGAAGATCGGGGGGAAGGTGGGAGGGAGAGTCTCTTGTCGGAAGCTTTCAATCAACTCCAGCTTTAGACTGTGAGAAATTGCAACATATTGCAGACAGAGTTGGCTGGCCAATCAAGGTAGTAGTAGACATACTATTTCGAAGTGCGGCCTCTTTTAGAGAGGTGTGTATTCCCTCCCACAGGCAATACTGACCCCGAATTCGATGACAGTACGCTCTACGTTAGTTAAGGAGTATCTAACTTCTTAAGCGCTAATCGCTAGCTTCGAACTACTTTGCAATTCGATTTGTTTGTGTACCTGGTTACAGCAGAATCACAGGGGACTGCAGAGCGGACCAGATTGCAAGAGAGAGTACCCTAGCTGCATTGACGTCGGAGAGCGCTGGACACATTGACTTCGAGTGAATTCGCCAAACGCTGGACCATAACCAGCACCGGTGCAATTGCGAAGTCTTTCTTGAACGCGGTGGACCGAAAACGGTCCTTCCAGATGCTGTCGCATGGTGGCCAATAAGTAAGCTTGCGGTGAGAATAGGGCTCAAACCAGACGTAAGTTGCCAAAGCTGTTTGGCACCGAAGTGACTGGAATCGAAATTTTACGACTAAGGGACTTTCTAATCGAGTCCATGCGTTTTGTCGAATCATGAGGGCCTTGGCGATTCGTTAGGAGTATTTGGGTGCCAAAGGACAGTCGAAGCTGTCTAGGTGAGATCTACCCCTTGACCTAACTCAACCTACCTCTTATTGATGTGCTAACGTTTTTGGGTTATCATGCAAAGCTGTGCTGGTTTCATTGAGATATCTCAATTATTATGCATACGTTTTCATTAAAATTTATTTCTAAATTCACGTTTAGGTCAATTTTTAATCAAACATATTTCGTGCGTAAATGCAGGAGAATTTTTCTTCCCAGTTTATTGTCATAATAAAATTTAATTTCTCTAATTTCCACAAATGAATTTATTTATTCAATTTCATCCTTTATTAACACTCATACATATACATATAATTCCATAAATTTTTATGAGAAAATCACAAGATTTCAGATT
Organism: Zeugodacus cucurbitae; assembly: GCF_028554725.1. Taxonomy (NCBI): domain Eukaryota; kingdom Metazoa; phylum Arthropoda; class Insecta; order Diptera; family Tephritidae; genus Zeugodacus; species Zeugodacus cucurbitae. Next base: position 16,268,967 of record NC_071671.1, read on the forward strand.
TTATCAACATTTTTTGTTGCATACACAATACTAGCTTAGTATTTTAATGTTCCAGCAAAAATAACAACACAATACTTACTGCAACCTACGATTGTTAGCACAAACACATGCACACACAAATGATTATGTATGTATATTTGTGCGCAGTTACTCGAGCAAAATACATATGTATTCGAATTGAAAGTATTTTCAATTTTTCCACTTACGTGTGAGTGCACCGAAATCAATGCCGTGTTGCAAGTTGCAAATATTGGTTGTTGCAACAAATGCAAACGCAATCGATTTCAAATGGACATACTACTACTAGCTGTCAGTGTGACATACAAAATCGGACATGAAAACAGTTGTAGACACACACACTTACACATATATGAGCACACGACAGTTATTACAAAACATATATGGATATCAAATGAACTAGAGCAACAACAACAACAACAAATATAACGATAAAATCGACTTTAAATTGTAGTATTAGTGATTGCAACTGCAATCACAACAATAACAACAATAAAAACTACAACAACAATTGTAACCAAACAAATTAGATTGCACTCAGCTGTAGTACTTCGTAACTACAGTTAGTCCATGCATGCATACCTACTTACTCACCTACATAACCTAACAAATGCATGATCGCACTGCTGTGGGGCGGGTGGGTTCCGAACAACAACTGGCCTTAGAGAATCCATACAATAGAGCATCGAATATGTTTTTAGTAACAATATCAACATTTTTCACTGTTGTTATTGTTGTTTTTTAGTTTTAGTCACAATAACATTTATTGTAAAATCATGCCACAAGCGGATGTGGCATGACACATGTGTGCGTTATATGTAGCTGCGTGTGTATGTTTGCAAAATGCCGGTATATTTTGTAGCTTTTCGTATGTGATTTCATGGCTCAACCTCTATGCATCCACAAATTGTTGTTAACCATATGCCACATGTCACATGTGCGACAATGTTGCATAAATTTGTGTGTGCAACATAAAGCATTGATGGGAGAAATATGCAAGTTAGTACAGTGAAAGAAAGAAAGTGTGTGGTTATGTTTTTAAATTGTAGTTGTTGTTTTCAAGTAATCGTGGGTTAAAAAAGGAAGAAGAGAGTTAAGTCCAGACCCTGCCTGTAGAACTTAACTGACAACAGTGAATTGCTTGTTGCAATCAATCTTATAAAACTCCCGAAAAGACATTTCTTCCGATTGAATATTTTCTTTACAAATGTTCCAGTCTATAGAAGAGGCTCCTAAAGTTTTTACAATTTTCGGTGCTCTGATATTAGCCAATTTCACAGTTAGTTTTACAAAACCTTTTGTGGTTGTTCTAATAGACTAGTTTTTTTGAAGTTTTCTCATCATTTTACACGCTCAAAAAAGTTTTCGGTGCACCGATCTTAGGCTGGTTTCACAGTTTCCCAATCTTATACAGTGGAACTTCTCCAACTCGAATCACCATAATCCACAAAAAAACAACGAGTTAGAGAGACTTCGAGTTATAGAATTTTAATTAAAACATATAAATTTTCAAAAAACTGTAAAATATAGATTTATGCACTGTTTTAATTATTTACTTCGTAAAAAATTGTATGAACATACATTTAACCATGTATTCTGTAATTTTGTTTGTTGCAGTTTGGTATTATTGGCTCTTGAAGTCTGTATCTCATGCCTTTGTTACACGATTTATGAAATCTATAAGTGTAATATCATATTTTTTGTTCGCCTCCATACGAACATAGGGTCTCCTTTAAAAATGTTCCTTGATAGTATAATATTAAATGTTGAATTATGCCCTGACCTAAAAGTTCGATTTATGGAAGGAAATTTGTATGAAAGTTGCCTTCTATTGCCAATTAAAGTGTTCGAGTTATGGAGATCTTCGAGTTATGGAAGTTCCACTGTGGTTAGTTTTATATTTAGTTTTTTTTTGTCGTTAATAGAAAAACCATATATGCAGACTCAAAACAGATAAGAAAGAGATAACAAGCAGTTTTTGGAATAATAGAAGTGCGAAAGATAGTGTGTAGTATTAGAGACTCTAAAAGGAACACTTTTACTGCTTAAAGAAACGGTAAGATTTAAACGTTTGAAGACATATTCGGAGATTATCATGGCAAATACCGTTGTAAATATGAAAAATACCGAAAGAACTTCTCTTAACTTCCTGAGGTTTCTAAAGGGGGCCAAGTTCATAAACCTACATTTAATGGACGAATTATGACTTAGTAAACTTCTGCGTTTTCTGTCGACAGCTCCAACCGATTTAGACTGTCAGACCAATGCAGTGTCTTTCATGTAGATGTGAATGCCATCAAGGTAGCAGTGGACATACCGCTCCAACGTGCGGCTTTCTTCAGAGAGGTGTGTATTCATCCCGACAGTAGAGCGGCAATACCGACATCCGGTTTGCTGACAGTACACTCTAAGCTAGTGAGGAAGTGTTTAACATCCTCATCAGTAGCTTCGAACTACTTTGCAATCTGACTTGTATTGATACCCGGTCACCCCGGAATCGCTGGAAACTGCATAGCATAACAGCTTGCAAGGGAGCGCGTGGGTAGTCCGTGGTCCACTTGAGCTAGAGTGCCGGACACTTTGACTTCGAGTGAGTTCGCCAAACGCTGGACAACAACCAACACCTGTGCAGTTGCTTTGTCTTTCTGGCGGTGGATCGAAAACGGTAATTGAAGTTGATTTCTCTTAAGAAGGTTCATCTCGCCGCAATCATTGCTGTGCTTATTGGTCTTTGTTCAATATGTAAAAATGTAGTAAGCCAAGAGGAATTATGCCAGCACTTCCTCCTTCGATGTCCAGCATTCGCCTCGGTAGAAGACGAAGTGACTGCAATCGACATTAGCCGAAAGGCTTGATCGTTCTATGAAGGTTTTGCGATCCGTTAGGAACATTTGGTTGCCACAAATGACAGTCGAACCTGTATAAGTCAGATTCGCTGCAGTTGCGGAGATGTACCCCTTGACCTAACTTTAGTAAGCTTCCCTTCGGAATTTTCCGTAAAAAATGTTCTTTCGGGACATAATATTCCACGCTAATATTTCTCGAGAGTTTCAATTGTTAAAGCTAATCAGAGTTCAACTTACTTATGTATATTCGGAATTCAAAACGAACTTAGGACATTTAGCTTATGTATTCTCACAAAAGCAAAATGCTATATACCTGTCTCTTTCCTGAAGATCTTAAACATGTAGATAGTTAAATTGATTTCGTGTCTTTCGAATAGACCTAAAAGCTGAAGCTTTCCGATACTGAACATGCTGGATGTAGAAGATTATGTTCCTTAGCAAACTTAAAGGTTTAATAAACGTGATGAGGTCGAATAGGAAACCGTGAAGAAAGAAGAGTCCAGTGTTTCACTTTCCATTCAAGATAGTTTAATGCCTCTTCTGTACTGGTAATGGAATTGAAATAGTATTAACTTGACATATCCAGAGCGCAAAAATTCGAAGAAAGAAGAAAAGGCTGCTTGTGTTCGGACCAATCGCTTAGAGGTTTCAACAGAAAAACCCGAGTGCCAAAATCACTTTCATCCAACAACAACACTGACCCGAACAATTTTGCGGTAACCACATTCGTGCAACCGCAATTGCCCTACCATTTGCAACAATTGCATGTTGCGTTGGCTCATGCAATAACGGCAAATCCCCATTTAATCACATTAAAAACATTTAAAATTCTCTTTCATGCAGAAGCACACAAACAACAACAACAAACAAACATACTCACGCACTCCTCATACACTCACACACCAATATGCTGGCGCCTAGTGTCAGGCAATAGGAATTTGTAACATGCTAATACTGCAGTGCAGATGTGTTGTTGCACAACAAATATTATTCATAAGTGAAATTGCAAAATGCACTCAAATTCATAATCGAAGGTACACAGAGTGGATAAGGGAAAGTGATGTGCCTGCATATTGAGGGCAGACGACAGAGGGCAGAAAGTGTATAGACAAAATACAGACAAAAAGCAATGCATTGAAATGCTTGTGAGTGCAGGGGGGTGTAGGGAGATACAATGGCAAAGGCCAGCAGTAAAAGTAAGCCGCATTGCATTTCAATTTTATTTACAAATTTATTTATATATACATATATGTATATAGTATATATTTCTTTATAAGAGCGTATGTGCGTGTGTTTTGGACGCGCATTAAAATTCAATTCAAATTCAATATTCGTTGCATTTGCGTGCAAATTCAATTCCCGAAATCCCAAAAGCATAAAGCAAATTATATCAATTTAAATAGTCTACACATGAATGTGAGTGCTTTTTACATTCAAATTGTCGGTGTGAGTGTGTGTGAGAGGCGAAGCGCAAAGGGATGTGCTGTATGCAATCCAACTGTTGTCCTTTAGTGACTTAGTCCACTCCTCCGAAGTGTTTATCGTCAACATTTGCAAGGTAAACGGCAGCATTGATGAGGTCAATGGTGTGACAATTTGTAAGAAAGTGAGTGACAAAATTTATTTCTGAAGGTAATGTAAGTAGTCAGTGACCTCTTTGAATATGATATGAAAGAACATCTTCTTTTTGTTTGATTTGGATCCTTCTATACGTTAATGTTTTTTTAATAAAATTATTGACTATTTCAAAACCCATGATTGATTTTTTTTAAATATCTAATCGCAGAAAACTTGTAGCTTTGTACTTTGACCCCATAATTTCTCTTAATGGAACTAAAACCGAATAAAACATGAGAATAGGAAAGAATAAGTGAAAGCTTTCATACGTTATTGATAACCAAAATTTTTAGAACTTTTTTTCTATCGCACATGCAAATGAAGAGTGTTGAATCTTTGTAACTAGAGAGAGAGAGAGAGTACAGTAGGAAACATAATATATTGAAAAGTCGCTTATTTTTGGACGATTTTACTTGTGGTTTATTAATGAATACTCCACGTCCATCCTAGCAACCATAACGGACCCTGGTTTTTATCCAGCCAAATACTTTCATATCAAGTCGAAGAGTGGTATTGAAGTTGTATAAATGGAAAAGGCGAAACTCCATGAGGTGGTACCATTGTAATGCGATCAAAACACTTCTTGCTCCTTTTTTTCTTTAAAACGTCTGCTATCGCATTTCTCAGTATACTTTTCTTGAGTGTACTTTATACCTGAGTGTATGCCTACAAAGTTCTACAATATATCTTGATATGATAGTTCAACCACAACTGAATTCCATAAACTTCTTCTTTAAACATGAATTTTATTAACGGATCTTTCGTGCACCCTTCTGTAGTTGCTGTATAATTCCTTAAGTGGTACAAATTGTTTATTAGTACAATCTAATAAGTAAAGCGCTTTCACCTACTTTCATTAAAGACGTTACTTACCAATATATTTCTTTATCAAACTTACCATTGGAGAAAAACATGATTTAACTCTTGTTTTATATATTTCAATGATTCTTTTGCCAAATCTACAAAAGTAAACAACACCATATTTTGTCATCAGTCATAATTATATATTTTGAACTTTCGCCCATAATTGTAATAAAGCTTCTAGGTGGATTTGATTTTGATCCGATCCGGCTTCGCACGGGTTTAAACAAACATGTCAACAGTTGTAATTTTTTACACACACATACACACTTCCCTATACATATGTATGTGTACATTTTTCCGTTTCTTGCGTGTGATAATTAAAAAAAATGAAAATGATGAAAATTCGAACATGAAATTTTATTTTATTTGCATTGATCAAAAACATTACGACCTCTAGTCTTTAGTGTCCGTTGTCTTTGTCGCTGATTATGAAGCGAGCTTGTATATTTCTAATATTTTATTCTTCAAGCCGCTGCACACGCTCCGTACTCGACTCTTAAGCGCGTACTTGGGAGGTTTTGAAATTTTGTTCAGCAAGCAGTTTCAAGCACTTGTTACTCGACTCTCTGGCACGCGATTGCGATTCGAAGAGAATGACTTGCAATATGATTGTCAGTTTCAGATTAAGATTCTACATCACGGAGTCTTTTTGATACCCTTATCTGGGATCTATTTCCAGAAACTTCAGATTCTAGCAATGTTACTTGGGGTGAATGTAGCTTTCCAATTGTGAAAGAATTTTTGAAATCGGCACAGTAGTTTTCGAGTTTATTCATTACAAATATACATACAAATCTTTCCTCTTTATTATACCTCAGTCAAATAATTATATGTGCATGAACTTTTTGTAAAAAAAATTAAAGATTACAAAATTGCAAAATATTTCTGAGTATGCGGGTTTGGTTTTATAAATGTATGCGATATAAAAAACAAAAAATTAACAAATTTCAAAATATTTTTTAAACTATAAAACAAAATTGAAGTTTAGGCTAATGGTAAATATTTATATGTGCATTTTACTATTTTTACCAGTATAGCCTATACATTTGAGTTTAACTGAAAGAAATGTTTATTTTAATAGTCAGTAGAATTGTACTTATATTTTAAAACTAAATTAAGCCGCTTAATCAGGGAATTAACTACTGACTCTAGAATAGTTATGTAAATATTGGCAAATTCTTGCTTTATGGCTAATTTAAGGTGACGTACTGTCTCAAACTGCTTTCCGTTTTGGAAAACAGGAGCAGAGAGGTTCCCCCAGAGATTCTCAATAGGATTTAGGTTCGAACTCAATGCTGCACATTGTAATACCGGAATTTTCCGGTCGTTAAAGATGTTCTTCGTGTGGATTAAAACGTTATCCTTTCGATATGTCCAGTTATATGCCATAAATATTGCCAGCAAATTTTATTAACTCGCTGTCCAAAAGATCTACATTGATATTAGCATTCATTTGAGTGAATATAAAACATGTAGTTAGCTTTCCACAGCAGAAAAATGCAGCCCATGAAATCAAGGTACCGCTTCCAAAACATCGCTTGTAGTAGGACCGTCGTTCCTGGTGCGAATCTCTTCAATATTTCTTGCAATGACCTGGGCCGACCAAATTTAATTTTTTTTTGTCACTGAAGACTGTATTCTATCACTCACCGGCACAGAAGGTATTTATTTGCAAACCTCAAATGTGCTTTATTGTGTCTTTCTTTAGCATTGGTTTAGGTGCCATGGAGGTGTGTTTCAGAAACTGATTTTTATGTATAATTGGAAAAATTATATTTATTGTGATTTTCTGTCTTAACTAGGTCCATATTTGATCGCTGCTTATCAAGTCCACAACTACTAGCCGTAGAATCATCCTTTCAATGTTGTATTTCGTCCGCTGCGTCGCACTATACCATAATTAGTGGTTATTTTAAGAAATTTTGAGATACAGTCCCGATGTCGCTTTGGTCTAGAGCCATTTTGGAATCGCTTTCATGCATTCCTATGATTATTTCTTGTTCTTTGGCTGATAAACTAAAATCCAAACCGAAATCCAAAAAATAACAGTGAATAAGAAATATAAACAAAAGCCGAAATGCACATATAATTATTTGACTGGGGTAGTAGTATAGATTTATAATGAAATATGATCTCAATTTTCGTTTTATTCTATCGTTTCAAATGGGCTTCTCGCTTTCCTCGAAAGACAATGACGAAACAGTCTCTTTGTGGCAAGGCTATGATGCTTCATGGTTTTGGTGTCTCGTATCTGAATCCAGCAAATTGAAAATTTGCTTCTTAAAGATCACCAGTGTTGAATAACTGACTAATTTTAGCTATATGTTGGCAATATTCTCTGAGTCGTCGTTATAGTTATTGCCGGAGCAATTCACAATCAATCTGCCCCAGTGTTATAGATGTATGTTTTGATGCACAGATGATCTCCAGTTGGATCGTGCTCAACAAAATCAAAAAAGGACAACATATAAACAATAGATGGTTCTAGCTAACCCAAGATACGCTCTGAGAGAAAATTGTGTTTTTTAATATCATGGAATGGCATACCATAATTTCGTTTTCTGGACAGATTATTTAATGTTAAGTCACCTAAACTCTTACTAAGGCCAGATCAGTTTGGCTATAAATATCTCTTTGCTAATATAAGATAGACTGAAATTGCTTGAAAGAGTCAGTTGCTCTCTTGCTCTCGAAAAAAAATTGATGACTAGTTATTTTATAGTAATGGGAACTTAAGTGTTATTAACTAAATATATTATTATTGTGGACCCGCTAAGAGTTTTTGGAATAATTTAAATATCCTTTCTTATAAGGTTTTTGTGAGCCTGTACACAGAGTCTTACAACTTTACTCCCCAAAACTTGTAAATAAAACTATATTTAATTGTAAATGAGAATTAAAAGTAAGCTGTGTGCAGTAAAAAGCAAAATTAGCTTAAAGCTCTCCCAAAAATATGAAATTATTCTGATTATCAAACATAAATTTGTACATACATACACACTTATTTGCAACACAGACCAAATCGTTCGATTAACGTGATTAAATCGATTTCATAAGCGCAATTATTTATAACGCACATAAGCGTTTAAACTTTAACAAGTATGCTGGCTTATATATACATATGTATGTATATATATATGTATTTATTGGTGTATGTGTCAATTTCAATCAAATCAATTAGTAAAACGTTTCAAAATTGAATGACTAACAAAATTGCACTTACCTGAGCGTCACTGCATTCACTGAATAGCGAAAATTAATTAATATTAAGTATACGCACTGTTGGCAGCCACACAAACACACCACACCACACACACACACGCCTACGCTTTTGTATTACAGCTTTGTGTGTATGAAAGTAATGTGTGAGTAATGTACAGGTAAAATGGGGCAGCAATCACAAGTAATCAAAAGGACCGCATGCAGTGTCGGGTCATTGGCTATGCATTAATTTTAGTCGAACACACCAACACACATACAATTATATATTGTATGTATGTGTGTATGCGGCTGAAAGTGCGCTAGTTTATCGTTGGCACATGAAAAGAACTGCACAGCAGTTGGGCGTATGTACTTAAGTAGTGTCGTGTAGGGTATACTCGGCACGGAGGTGAGTAGCACAAAAGGCATGCGGCGATTTTGTGGAAGATTGAGCTAATACCGTGTGCCATAAATATGCGGTTTTCAATGGAGCACTGTAAACAAAAGGCACATTGTAAATGTCACACGTACACTAGAGAGAGAGAGAGAGAGAGAGTATTGGACGTAAGCGAGTATACATATATAATTTTATATAAATTTACTTCGAGTTTATATACGAAGATACGTAAACTACTGAAGAATGAAGTGGTTTAAGGTGCTTAAAGTGTGAAGTTTATGAGTATAATAATAATATATTTATATCTACATATGTATGTATATAATTGATTTATATTGAGCACAGTTACAGGTTATAATCTCATCACATGTATATTTCAAGCTCAAAACTGCTTCCACAAACCTCTTTCTGCTTTTTTTCTACTCTCAATATATACGTACATACAATTATTTACATTCATACCCCAACTTTTGTGTCTCTTATCTAAAATTCACATAATAATATTAATTGTAAATTTTCTTAAGATGACCACTCTTCACTTTATTATGGTTAGCCATTAGTTAAGCTGGTTTTGACACATGACTTATGCGCATAAACAAATACATAGGCAACTAAGTAGACATATAGCTGAGTGCCTTCTGTAAATATGTAAGTGTCTGTCTAACTTTCTCTCTCTACCTTTTGTGCGTAAAATACATAAAATATGAATAATTCGTATGAAATTTGAAAGACGGTAATTTAATTATCATATGTAGCTTATAATATCCATTGCGCCTGAATGTAGGTAATGCGTATGTAATCGAGGCGCTTATTGATTGCTTGTGGCAGAAAATTGAAAATTCATTATCTGTGTTAATGATAGCGTCTAATATAAGTCGCTCAAAACATTATTTATTAGTACTGAGAAATGTCGAAATGAGGGGATGAGTAAGAGAAAGTGGAATGTTGAGAGAATAATAATTTTTGAAGACTTTTCAAAAGCATTTGATAAGTGAAATAGACCACTTATCAGGTGAGGCGGTCAGGCGACATAAAAAAGTGTAGTTAAATCAGTAGAGGCAATTTGTTGTGTGTTATTAAGGCATTCGTTCCGTATATTCGGCTTAAAAGCTACTAGAAAACCGACAATCTGTATGTATAGAAATTGGGATCAAGGAATTAGATTGATTTCAGCTAGTTGTGCCAGCAAGGCACATTATATCCTAGATTTTACGTTCACTTATAATAATTTTTACGGTATAAAGTCCACCGGAAGTTTGGAAATCCGTAGATGAGGTACATGTGGGCTAAATGAAGTATTGATTAGATTTTGACAAAGTTTGGCACACAGGTAGACTATTATAAGAAACCTCTCTAGAACCTTTGGCCACAAGCACTGAGGTCCTCATGTTTAATATCTGGTGCTCTGAAAGTTATAGTCCCATATAGCCTATATTACTAATTATACTATTGGGATGCCAAGGAACTGCTATGAACCGAATTTCATTGAATTTAGACGAGTTGTTCCTTAGATATAGTTTTTGATCTATAAGTGGACGGCGCCACGTCTATGATCCATTTTTTATATAAAATTAGTCGTTATGGTATTTTTCCTTACTGAATAAAAGCACTTTTAGTATCGAATCGAATATCAAATTGAGAAAAGGTGATGTGAAACTTGGATAAGCATCTTCCCTTGGAAGATATACCAATCCAATTTTCGCACCATCTTCTCTCAACATATAAATCCTGAAAAAGGCAAGATCACAGCACCAAAAACATAACCTCAAATGCTGAGTTTACAGTTACATGCTAAGAGAAAAAGAATTAGCCAAGTATATTTAGCAAAATACTTAGAAATAGTTTTATAAATAAATAGACGTAAGTGACTAGGAACAATAACAAATTTAACTCTACAAAATAGTTTTGTAAAATAGGACGAACAAAACAATAACAGCAACAACAATAGCAACTGCAGCAAAGCCAGATATGAGCAAATTTTAGAAAGTAAAGTGAATAAAGGATGAAAAACGACAATAAAAAAGGACAACTAAAGCAGAGACAGCAAGTACAATAACCTTTGTATGTGGTAGTGTGAACAATATTTAGCTGTGATATGTGTGTGTAGCCACTTAATGGCGCCGGAAAATATGTTAAGAAAAGTTTTCCAAACTCTTTAAATGAACAGTTTTACTAAATGAATATGCATGAATGGGCGAGTGTGTGTATGTATTTGTAAAAATAATATATATATTTCTATGTATGTATATAGAAATGTGTATTAATGTAAATATGTATGTTTGTCTATTTGGTATTTATGTCTAAACTATTTTCCAACTATTAAAAACTCATTCACATATACATGGCAAGGTATTCGCATATGGATTTAAAATGCTCTTATCCTCTTTGCATAAATTGCTTTTAATAAATAATAAATTAAATGGCAAGTATGATGCGGAAATGTTGGAGAAAACTTTTAAATTCTTATCAACTCGATTATATTATCACACAGCTTAATTCGTGGTATTGCTGAGGATTTTCAGTAACCAAAATTATTAAAATAAAATAAAATGAAATGAAATGAAATTAAATGAAATGAAATGAAATTAAATTAAATTAAATAAGATAAAATAAAATAAAATAAAATAAAATAAAATAAAATAAAATAAAATAAAATAAAATAAAATAAAATAAAATAAAATAAAATAAAATAAAATAAAATAAAATAAAATAAAATAAAATAAAATAAAATAAAATAAAATAAAATAAAATAAAATAAAATAAAATAAAATAAAATAAAATAAAATAAAATAGAATAAAATAAAATAAAATAAAATAAAATAAAATAAAATAAAATAAAATAAAAAAAATAAGATAAAATAAAATAAAATAAAATAAAATAAAATAAAATAAAATAAAATAAAATAAAATAAAATAAAATAAAATAAAATAAAATAAAATAAAATAAAATAATATAAAATAAAATAAAATACAATAAAATAAAATAAAATAAAATAAAATAAAATAAAATAAAATAAAATAAAATAAAATAAAATAAAATAAAATAAAATTTTTTTTTAAAATAAAATGAAATAAAATAAAATAAAATAAAATAAAATAAAATAAAATAAAATAAAATAAAATAAAATAAAATAAAAAAATGAAATGAAATGAAATGAAATAAAATAAAATAAAATAAAAGAAAATAAAATAAAAGAAAATAAAATAAAATAAAATAAAATAAAATAAAATAAAATAGAATAGAATAAAATAGAATAAAATAGAATAAAATAAAATAAAATAAAATAAAATAAAATAAAATAAAATAAAATAAAATAAAATAATATAAAATAAAATAAAATAAAATAAAATAAAATAAAATAAAATAAAATAAAATAAAATAAAATAAAATAAAATAAAATAAAATAAAATAAAATAGAATAAAATAAAATAAAATAGAATAAAATAAAAAAAAACCCCGAACACCCTCGATTAATCTTTAATCGATTATAGAAATTGACATGACTTCGCTACTTCGTATGATAAATTAATCGATTAATAGTAAATTAAAATATCATTTCTATAAAATATAATATATAAACGAGTTGAGAATTCGAATCGAAAAACATAATGATTTAACTTGAAATATGGAATTAAAATTTATTTAAATAAATTTTACTTATTTTTTTATAAATTTTCCGCTTTGAAGTTTTATCTTTATTTGCACTTATTACCAACTTGCCTTACTTCTCAAAAGCAAGTTTTCTTTTATGCTTTTACTTTTTAACTTTACAACATCTGCTATTGGCTGACCGAAATGTCTTTATCATTTTAAAAGTTTCAACATTCATTTAGAGCGTCTTCACCAAATTCACATTAATTGCATTGATAAACAATTTAATTGACACACCAGCACACATTGACTTTCAAGCTTTGCTTTACCTTTTGCAAGCATGCCAAGTTCATTTCGACTGCTTAAATAAATACAATAAACCTACTTGTCGGTCTACGTCTCACCCCCTCACCTTGCACAGTTATAATTTTGCAAACACTTAACATTGTGCAGCTGTTGTTGCCTCTTCAACGTCTTCTGCTACTGATTTAAAATTTGCTTCTTCGTCTTCTTCTTCCGCTTAAGTGAAGTTGCAGAAGAAGTAAAAGTTAGTTATGCTTCACTTAATCGTTACTCATCTCGGACGCAGTCCAAGCCGACCAAACCACTAAAGTGGCAAACAGGCAGACGGCCAGACAGTTAGACCATTCATTCGGCAGGCCGAACGGCCAGCCAACAAACAGCTGCACTTGATAAACTTCTTCCAAGCTGTTTAGCATTCAAATTAACCTCTCTGCTGTCGGACAACTATGCGGCGTTGAGCTTTGTCAGGCGGACTGCCGTTATATTGCGGAGGTGTGAGGTTAAACTGGCGTTTATGAATGCATAGAGCTGTACATACAATATGTTTGAATATCTTGCCACTTACCAGCATATGCTGGATTTAATAGTTTAAGGACATACAAATTTCACTTAACTGCAAAGAAGTCCTCAAAGTGTTTTCGATAGAAATTTTTAGAAATAGTGGACTGAGGGGTGACCAAATGGTCTCAATGCCAACTGAATGCGGTCGCATTTCGTGTGTAAACTTAGACTTCCGTAGACTTGTATACAAAATGTTTCTTGCCTTGAGAGATAGAGAGAGAAAGAGCGGAAGGCAGCTAAAGAGAGCCAGATAGTGTAGTCAGTTATCTACTCTACCGCAAAAGGTTTTATAACTTCAATTTTAGTTTGAGTCTTTTTAATTTTCGTGTTTTTGTTGTCGCATCTTCGTGCTCTTTGAATTCTGTTATAGTTAATGAGAATAAAAGTTCATTTCATGCAAATTCAATTTAAAAAGTTAATTTTTAATTCCATTAAACATCATAAATTTCTTGTGTGTCACACTTATTCCATTGAGGTCTGGAAGGGTGTTCAACAAATGGTAATTAAAATATATTATTAACATGTAAGGTACTACTTTCGTAGAACCAAGAAGAGACCAGAGATGTGTTTAGCTTGTGGTTAGATTAGGCACCATTAGGGTAGATAGGTAGGTAGGTATAGTGGATATTGAACGAAGGCCTTAGAATACCACCGGGACTGGAATCATCTCAGGCATCAAACCTGGAGTGGATGTCTACTAAAAGCATATCGGACATACGTAGTTTCATCGAAAGAACAAAATGCTTTGAACGAAAAGAAGAAACTTGATAGCAGTATTATAAAGGTCTTTGATTAGTGCATCGAAATGCCTGTGCTAATTGACCCCAAAAACAATAAGTCTGTACTCTTACCTATCTACCTACCTGTCAGACAGTGTCTCGTTATACGTACTACTAAAGTTCTTATATCATTTCTTCTAAATTTCAGTAATCGGCAGGTGCGATCCATATTCTATTCAGGCATCGCTTTGTGAGCAAGCCAGGGATTGTTTTCACTCTTTCAGTGTTTGTTACCAACTCTTTGACATATCTGTGGATTGAGTGGCATTTTGGTATCTAGCTTTACTGTCTTCACCTCCTACTCGTTTATCCAGTTTAGATCCGTCCGTATAGATGCTTATCTCTGAGCTTTATAAACAGCGTCCCTATCCCACTTCTCTTTAGAGGGAAAGGCAATATTGACAGCTGAATTAAGATTTATTACTACGGGATTATGTAAATCCGTATTATCGCTTATGAACGAGAACCTTCTAAGTAAACTAGAATATCCCTTATTACAGGAAACTAGTAAGAAAGATGTTATCTATGTATATCTCTTTCCCATACGCCTTATTACGAATTTCTATCCCATTATTGGCCACCAGACGACTATATCGAATGTCATAATCGGCCTTACCACAGCCGTGTAGAGCCAATGATTTACTCGAGGTGGTAGTCCCCATTTTGCCTCTACTATTATTTTGCAGATATAAAGTAATGACACAGCTTTCTGACCCTAGCGTCTAAGTGTGGTTTCCAAGAGAGCTTCCTGTCTAAGGTTAGTCACAGGTAGCTAGCATTTAAGTTTATGATTGATTGACGTATGATTCTGTCCATTGATTTATTTAATTTTGATTAGTAAGGGTGCTCTGAATTTTACCTCTAACCGAAATAGTCACATCATCAGCGTAGGCCACTACATGTACTCCACTTTTTTCTAGATCTAATAACATGTTATTCATTGTAAGACCCAGAGAAGAGGAGGATACCACGCCTCTTTGAGGTGTATCTTTTTGGACAGATCTACAAATCGTTTAAGCTTCCAGCGTTGAAATTATGACCATTCCCGAAAGCCCGTACTCTAAGATGTCTAGATCTTTAAGCGTTTTCGCAATGGTTTAGGCTGAATGTTTATGAAAGTGTCTACCTTGTTGATACCCCATATTTTTAGGCCTCTATTAGGCCTCTTCTTTCTAAAATACCGTTAAATAACATGATTGTTTTATTCTTGCCGAAGATCATCCCTTTAATACAAGAATCCGGAAAATATTTTCGAAGTACTCAATCTATGTTCTGAAAGGCCCGAACCAATAATTTTGAATAAGAAATTGTATACGGACTTTTTTATACATGTATAATCATAAATTTAAATATTTTTTGAAAATAAAACTCTCGAGCACTGGCTTCTTCTACTCCTTTACTTATTCTCTTTCCAATACTTCCCTTCACCATCCGACCACCGACGATGCGAGAGTCAATAGCTTGCTTGCTTATTAACCCGCTTCTGTTGACTACTCTGTGGCTTAAATGGTTTTTGTGCAAGCTCTTGCATTTTTCATGAATCCACAATGGCCGCATTAGCTTTCTTAAAGTTGCTGCAAGTGAACTGCTGCCAAAGTTGTTAGCCAAACTAGGCAACGATGCACAAGGGGAAGGGTGAGTACTTGCAGTAGCTGCAGTAATATTACTAGCAGCGGTGGTATTGGTGGTGTCAATGTGACCACAATAACAACTACAACAACAATGGCGCAATATTTGCTGACAAACTTTTTGCCACTTTCAATTGTTGTGGCAAAGGCTTTGCCTTAGATAGCTACTTTGTCGTACGTACGTATGCCTTGAAGGACGCTTACGCGTCGGACTGTCAGCCAGCGTCGTTCTTTTGTTGTTGTTGTCTTCAACATTATTGCACTCTCGAAAGCTTGTTATTTGGGGTTTCATTTTTTTGTTGTTCTTCCTTGTGTTGTTGTTGTTCTTCCTTGTGTTGTCGTTATTATTATTTTTGTTTTTGTTGCATTCTTTGAGCTGAGCTAAGTGCCCGTATCTCCTCGCAACTTCCTTATTTGCGCCCAAAGTTGTTGTTTTATTTGTTGTTGTTGTTGCTGCAGCTGCACCGCTATTAACCGCTTTCTCCTTCTCTCTCTATTTTTGTTGTTGTTGTTTGCATTAGTTGTATTTGTTTTGCGCTGCCTGCAACTTTATCTTACTATGCCCAGTTGATTTGTTGTTGTACGGCGTTGACTTTGTTGTGTGTTTTGTGTTGCTCCTTTGACTGCCTCTGCAATCGACATAAATAATTCATTATTGCCGCCCAGTTGCACATAAATCAAAAAGCCACATCGGTGTGCGCACGTGTGTATGTATGTGTGCTTTGAATGGCGAAGCAGCTCTACTTCTATGTAGATGTATGAGTGTGTGTTCATTGTCACATGCAAAACATTACTTTAAGATGCCGCAATGACTATGCAGATTGCGCCTTATGCGCTGCTACACGCATGAATTTGCATACTCACTTCGTGTTTGTAGTTGTGTGTGTGTGTTGGTGTATGTGGACAAAGAAAATTGTCATCAGTTACACCTGCAGCGTCGCTTGCAAAGAGCAACGTTGATGGTTTAGGTGGAGAGAGGTGAATATATGACTAATATGACGAAAACAGGGTTTACCATTTTGGGCTTGTCGGATTTGATAACCATAAAATGTCAAAAGAACCACACACACGAGTAGAATTATTTTCCCAAAATGAGATCATTAATGGAAAAGGTGATTGGGACATCCAGACACGTTAGTTTTTCATAGCTGTTTCGTCTGTATTGATGAATATAGGTTTAAGAAACTGTCGCACAATTCGATGAGGATTTCAATGTCTGAGGCTATTTTTTTACCGAAAATATCAGTGAAACTCTCCGATATTCTAAGAAAGCTCATACGATAACTTTTTCTTAAAAAAAGTGTCCCTGAGTAAAAACTGGGTAAAATCGGGTCATTGTTTTCCCTAGCTCCCACCTACTTGGTGGAGGAAATTAGTGAATAGATCCGGGATTTGCCTTATACCCCAGACTCCTATGCTATAAGTAAATATTGTTCAAATTGGGTGTAGTCTTAATAAAATTTCTTTCTCAAGTTCTTGAATATAGACCTAGTTCCAACATTTTCAACAAATTATTAAATCGGTATATACCTTGGTCTAGACCCCATACCCTTATTCAAATACATTTTTACAATACCTGAAAATGTTTCCATACGTTTGAGGCTTGCAAATTTGTATATCTTTAGTATAGACTTTCTCTATCCTCAATATATGTATATAAACAGTCCTACCTCTTGATTTAGCCTACATACCCCTTTTAAAATAAAACAGTTACTAAATCTTTGAAAGTTTGCAGATCACAAGAGTATAAAATGTTCGGTTACCCTCAAACTTAGCCCTCCCTTACTTAATAAATGCATTTATTTTCAAAACTTCTTGAGAAAAAGCTGTTTGTCATTGGTTGCTATAAAGTCGAATACGTTGAATCAACATACAGCCAAAACCGCAAAATTTCGGTCATTACACAACACCGCTGATATTGTGTGTGCCGATAACGAGTTATCTTCATGAATTCAGCTTTTGTGTCGCGAAATGCGCTGGTCATTTTGATTTCGATTTTGCAATTTAGCTACACATATGAATGCTCATTTAGCAAATAATCTTTGAACACCGTGAGAATGCGTTCAAGCATAGCAAGAAGATAACGGTATATTTAAAGATACAGTACGTGGGTTAATGATTACTGGATTGAAAAGTGAACCGCCAATCTGGATGTTATCGACGGAGGAAAGTGGTTGGCATTTCATTTAGATGTATATTTGCTAATAATATAGACATTGAGCTCATTCTCTTTGCCGATAATGCGGTTCTCGCACAAAGTTCCGATCACCTAGATTGTAACCACATTCATTAATTACAACAAACTTGTTAAATTAAGTACTTTGTGTTATATATGCAGGAATCTAACTTAACTGACTTGATAATGCTATAGAACAGCCTTAAAAAGGTGTTTGACATTTCACATTGTATGGAACTATTTCGCTTTACATAGTAGTATTGTTTGCGATATTGAGCCCCTGTCCCCAAAATGAAACTCGGACATTCATTTCGATCTTAGATATTCTGATCTATGGCTCCGTGGGAGAGCAAAAGGTAACAATGACACTCTTACATTTATTTCAAAATTGTTTGGTAACTATGAGTCCGTGTTAGGGACTGTTGCGTCAAATATTGTGAAGGTATCGATTTTTTGATGTCATAGGCTCCAAGATTCCATATTTCGCAGCCATATAGGAGTGTGGACTTAACAATAAAGTTGAATATTTATACTCTCGCAACAAAGTTGTAAGAGAGTATTATAGTTTTGTTCATATAACGGTTGTTTGTAACGCCCAAAACTAAACGTGTTAGATATAGGGTTATATACCAAAGTGATCAGGGTGAAGAGTGGAGTTCAAATCCGGATGTCTGTCTGTCCGTACGCCCGTCCGACCTTCTTTCTTTGGCACCATAGGAAGGTTGCTTTCGAAGATGGACTAAATCGGACACATAAAGACACATAAAGTGCCATAACTAAGCCATAAATAAAGCTATAGAAAAATTTGGTACAAAGGATCGCACTATGAAGGGGCATATTTGGATGTAATTTTTTTTGGAGAAGTAGACGTGGCCAGGCCCCCTACTAAGTTTTTTGTACATATCTCGTAAACTATTTATGCTATATCAACCAAACTTTCTAGAATCGTTTCTTTTAAGTACTGCCTTATACAGTCCAAAAATGGATATCGGATTATAACCACGTCCACCTTCCATACAAAGGTTATTTTGAAAACTACTAAAAATGCTTTAATTCAGTAAAGGAAAACACCAGATACCTTAAATTTCATTGTAAAGAAGGTACAGTAGGGCTCCACCCAAATTGGGCCCCATCTATCGAACCCCGATGACCTCGGTGCTTCTAACATAGTATTAGGGTTTCCAACTTTCAATGGACTTTATACCATATATATGACGAATAAGACAGCGGCTACGCTGGCTAGGTCATGTTGTACGGATGGAAGAAAACACTCCAGCTCTGAAAGTATTCGATGCAGTACCCGCTGGAGGAAGCCGCGGAAGAGGACGACCTCCACTCCGGTGGAAAGACCAAGTGCAAAGTGACCTGGCTTCACTTGGAGTGGCGCGCTCTGGTGGATTCGGCTATAATCGCTTAAAGCGGTTCCTACGCCAAATATATATATATATATATATGATGAATATGTGGGTCAAATTGTGTATTATATAATATTAAATATATAAATAGCGCGAGTATAAAATGTTCGGTCGCAACCGAACTTAGCACTTCCTTACTTGTTTTATTTATATATGATCGAGGAAGCCCAGACCGCATTGAGGGTGCCGAACCTAGTTTAGGATATATTTAAATCTGGCGGATGAGTGGAGACTTCGTATATTTGCTTACCGACAAGGTCTAATTTTTTTAGTTCAACACATTAAGTTTGTTGATTAATTCGATAAAGACGTTGAAAGAGTTTGAAGTTATTATAGGAATTGTGAGACAGATGAATAAATATTATAGTATAAAAAGGATTATCGGCTGCGCTGGCTAGGTCATGTTGTCCAAATTGAAGAAAACACTCCAACTCTGAAAGTGTCTGATGCAGTACCCGCATCGAGGAAGGGGAAGGCCTCCACTCCGTTGGAGGGACCAGGTGGAGAGCGATCTGGTTACACTTTTAATCTCCAACTGGCGCCGTACTGCGAAGGAAAGAGAGGAGTGGCGCGCTCTCATCGATTCGGCTATAACCGGCTAAACGATTGAACGCCAATCACATACATACATAAAAAGGATTATCGAAGTCGTCTTGTCGGAAGGAACAAAATATACATATACATCATTAATTTCTTTCAATTAATGGCTTGAACTTCTGCGCCTTTAAAAGAGTCTGGAGATGAAATAGTATTTACAACTTATAGTATATAAAAACTTCTCTATGCACGTCTGGGTTCAAATGAAGTAGAAATACGGAAGTACCGTTCATGTATAAATCGTTTTTGAAGGTAACAGTTATTTATTTTATGCCTAAGTAAGTTTAAGTAAATCTTTATTAACTTAAAGTAAATTTAAATTCCTTACTGTTATTATCAACAGTTAATAGGATTTCCGAAATGTCACTGGGCAATCGCCTAAAAATCAACAGCAATTTTGACTATTTAAATGGAAATCATGCTGCGAGTAATCAACTAAAAGACCTTAAATTGCACAACAACAATACCAACAACAATATAAACGACAACAACAAGAATAGCAATGTCAGCGACAAACATATGTATATACGTTGAAAAACATTGTCGAATTGAGGAGACAAGGATATGAAATGTCAAGCATTGAGATGTGAACGAATTACGGTGATTTCGCAAATCGCACACCGATGCTTAATTAAGGGGCAAACCTAAAGTAATTCAACGGGTAGACGTATATATATATAGACAGGTATATATGTATGTATGTTTATACATTGGTGAGCGCTTTAAAAGGTGTATTGGCAAGAGTAGAAAATCGAGAGGAATGTAATAAAAGTGGCATACAATTCATTGTAGGTACGCACAGTCATATATTGAATATATATACATGTATATTTGTTTATATATCTGCAATTGTCCCGTTATTTAGCTGTGTGCGTAAGAACCTACACATTAAGTTCGTGTGCATTGTGTGTGTGGGGGGGAATGAAAAGGTGTGTTTAAATGATGTTGCTATGATATTAAAGGTGCGTGTATATGTAGTAGTAGCAGTAAATATGAGTGTAAGTGTGTGTGTGTCTATGCGCAAAGCCGAATCACATGAAATGTAATTCCCAAAGCGAATCAATCTACGAAATGGAGTAGTTGTACAGCGTCAAAACTAATGCAAATGCCAACAGAAGTAAATGAAGCTTGAAGCGCTCAAATAGGAAATAAGAGGAAATACAGCGACAAAAGCACACACAAATACATACACATACATATATGCATAGATATATACAGATAGTACACTTTGTGAGGTACACGAAACAAAACCAAGCAAACCAAGACTAAAGTACCCAAAGAGTGAGGCAATGGCAGCCGCCAACCGACTAGCCAACCAGCCGACCGACAAAGCAATCGTCAAACCAGCCAGCGATGAACAAATAAATACACACACGCACGCACACAGTTAGATGCTTGCAGCAGTCCTTTTCAATCTCGTGTAGCCTCAAATAGTGCTTACAGACCAACAGACCGCAACTGCCTGCAGTGCTAACGGGGCCAAAACGAACAATATTTGTTTGCAGCAGCAACAGCGTTGATAACAAAATGCAACAACAACAATATGATAACAACAACAAAAACATAGCAATGTTAAATGCGAGAAAAAAGCCACTATCTGCCACACACACACACACTCACATTCATACACTTTGACAATACAACAACAATAGTCAAGTACAACAACAATAAAACGCAATTATTACAAACATTCACATTTGAGTTGAGTAAAAATGATTGAAGAGTGAGATATGTACATACGTAACGAAGTGAGATACAACAGTTAAATGATTTTGATGAAGTGACCAGTGACTGAGGATCGGGAAACCTACAGGTGTGCAGGAGATGGGCAACTACATCAAGTAAGTGTATTTAAGCATTCGCTGCTACTGTG